>NW_027454431.1:0-79718 GCF_040206685.1 Ascaphus truei | reverse complement strand
TAGCAGACCTGACACCTCTAGGACTGGGTGTTATGTGGGGGTATAGTAGGCCTGACACCTCTAGGACTGGATGATGTGGGGGTGTAGCAGGCCTGACACCTCTAGGACTGGGTGTTATATGGGGGTATAGCAGGCATGACACCTCTAGGACTTGGTGTTATGTGGGGGTATAGTAGGCCTGACACCTCTAGGACTAGGTGTTATGTGGGGGTATAGCAGTCCTGACACCTCTAGGACTTGGTGTTATGTGGGGGTATAGCAGGCCTGACACCTCTAGGACTTGGTGTTATGTGGGGGTATAGTAGGCCTGACACCTCTAGGACTAGGTGTTATGTGGGGGTATAGCAGGCCTGACATCTCTAGGACTTGGTGTTATGTGGGGGTATAGCAGGCCTGACACCTCTAGGACTTGGTGTTATGTGGGGGTATAGCAGGCCTGACACCTCTAGGACTTGGTGTTATGTGGGGGTATAGCAGGCCTGACACCTCTAGGACTTGGTGTTATATGGGGGTATAGTAGGCCTGACACCTCTAGGACTGGGTGTTATGTTTGGGTATAGTAGGCCTTACACCTCTAGGACTGGGGTTATGTGGGGGTATAGCAGGCCTGACACCTCTAGGACTTGGTGTTATATGGGGGTATAGTAGGCCTGACACCTCTAGGACTTGGTGTTATGTGGGGGTATAGTAGGCCTGACACCTCTAGGACTGGGTGTTATGTGGGGGTATAGTATGCCTGACACCTCTAGGAGTTGGTGTTATGTGGGGGTATAGTAGGCCTGACACCTCTAGGACTTGGTGTTATATGGGGGTATAGTAGGCCTGACACCTCTAGGACTTGGTGTTATGTGGGGGTATAGTAGGCCTGACACCTCTAGGACTGGGTGTTATGTGGGGGTATAGTAGGCCTGACACCTCTAGGACTTGGTGTTATGTGGGGGTATAGCAGGCCTGACACCTCTAGGACTGGGTGTTATGTGGGGGTATAGCAGGCCTGACACCTCTAGGACTGGGTGTTATGTGGGGGTATAGCAGGCCTGACACCTCTAGGACTGGGTGTTATGTGGGGGTATAGCAGGCCTGACACCTCTAGGACTGGGTGTTATATGGGGGTATAGTAGGCCTGACACCTCTAGGACTTGGTGTTATGTGGGGGTATAGCAGGCCTGACACCTCTAGGACTGGGTGTTATGTGGGGGTATAGTAGGCCTGACACCTCTAGGACTTGGTGTTATGTGGGGGTATAGCAGGCCTGACACCTCTAGGACTTGGTGTTATATGGGGGTATAGTAGGCCTGACACCTCTAGGACTGGGTGTTATGTGGGTTTATTGTAGGCCTGACACCTCTAGGACTGGGGTTATGTGGGGGTATAGCAGGCCTGACACCTCTAGGACTGGGTGTTATGTGGGGGTATAGCAGGCCTGACACCTCTAGGACTGGGTGTTATGTGGGGGTATAGCAGGCCTGACACCTCTAGGACTTGGTGTTATGTGGGGGTATAGTAGGCCTGACACCTCTAGGACTTGGTGTTATGTGGGGGTATAGCAGGCCTGACACCTCTAGGACTGGGTGTTATGTGGGGGTATAGCAGGCCTGACACCTCTAGGACTGGGTGTTATGTGGGGGTATAGCAGGCATGACACCTCTTGGACTGGGTGTTATGTGGGGGTATAGCAGACCTGACACCTCTAGGACTGGGTGTTATGTGGGAGTGTAGCAGGCCTGACACCTCTAGGACTGGGTGTTATGTGGGGGTATAGTAGGCCTGACACCTCTAGGACTGGGTGTTATGTGGGGGTATAGCAGACCTGACACCTCTAGGACTGGGTGTTATGTGGGGGTATAGTAGGCCTGACACCTCTAGGACTGGTTGATGTGGGGGTGTAGCAGGCCTGACACCTCTAGGACTGGGTGTTATATGGGGGTATAGCAGGCATGACACCTCTAGGACTTGGTGTTATGTGGGGGTATAGTAGGCCTGACACCTCTAGGACTAGGTGTTATGTGGGGGTATAGCAGTCCTGACACCTCTAGGACTTGGTGTTATGTGGGGGTATAGCAGGCCTGACACCTCTAGGACTTGGTGTTATGTGGGGGTATAGTAGGCCTGACACCTCTAGGACTAGGTGTTATGTGGGGGTATAGCAGGCCTGACATCTCTAGGACTTGGTGTTATGTGGGGGTATAGCAGGCCTGACACCTCTAGGACTTGGTGTTATGTGGGGGTATAGCAGGCCTGACACCTCTAGGACTTGGTGTTATGTGGGGGTATAGCAGGCCTGACACCTCTAGGACTTGGTGTTATATGGGGGTATAGTAGGCCTGACACCTCTAGGACTGGGTGTTATGTTTGGGTATAGTAGGCCTTACACCTCTAGGACTGGGGTTATGTGGGGGTATAGCAGGCCTGACACCTCTAGGACTTGGTGTTATATGGGGGTATAGTAGGCCTGACACCTCTAGGACTTGGTGTTATGTGGGGGTATAGTAGGCCTGACACCTCTAGGACTGGGTGTTATGTGGGGGTATAGTATGCCTGACACCTCTAGGAGTTGGTGTTATGTGGGGGTATAGTAGGCCTGACACCTCTAGGACTTGGTGTTATATGGGGGTATAGTAGGCCTGACACCTCTAGGACTTGGTGTTATGTGGGGGTATAGTAGGCCTGACACCTCTAGGACTGGGTGTTATGTGGGGGTATAGTAGGCCTGACACCTCTAGGACTTGGTGTTATGTGGGGGTATAGCAGGCCTGACACCTCTAGGACTGGGTGTTATGTGGGGGTATAGCAGGCCTGACACCTCTAGGACTGGGTGTTATGTGGGGGTATAGCAGGCCTGACACCTCTAGGACTGGGTGTTATGTGGGGGTATAGCAGGCCTGACACCTCTAGGACTGGGTGTTATATGGGGGTATAGTAGGCCTGACACCTCTAGGACTTGGTGTTATGTGGGGGTATAGCAGGCCTGACACCTCTAGGACTGGGTGTTATGTGGGGGTATAGTAGGCCTGACACCTCTAGGACTTGGTGTTATGTGGGGGTATAGCAGGCCTGACACCTCTAGGACTTGGTGTTATATGGGGGTATAGTAGGCCTGACACCTCTAGGACTGGGTGTTATGTGGGTTTATTGTAGGCCTGACACCTCTAGGACTGGGGTTATGTGGGGGTATAGCAGGCCTGACACCTCTAGGACTGGGTGTTATGTGGGGGTATAGCAGGCCTGACACCTCTAGGACTGGGTGTTATGTGGGGGTATAGCAGGCCTGACACCTCTAGGACTTGGTGTTATGTGGGGGTATAGTAGGCCTGACACCTCTAGGACTTGGTGTTATGTGGGGGTATAGCAGGCCTGACACCTCTAGGACTGGGTGTTATGTGGGGGTATAGCAGGCCTGACACCTCTAGGACTTGGTGTTATGTGGGGGTATAGCAGGCCTGACACCTCTAGGACTTGGTGTTATGTGGGGGTATAGTAGGCCTGACACCTCTAGGACTTGGTGTTATGTGGGGGTATAGCAGGCCTGACACCTCTAGGACTGGGTGTTATGTGGGGGTATAGCAGGCCTGACACCTCTAGGACTGGGTGTTATGTGGGGGTATAGCAGGCCTGACACCTCTAGGACTGGGTGTTATGTGGGGGTATAGCAGGCCTGACACCTCTAGGACTGGGGTTATGTGGGGGTATAGCAGGCCTGACACCTCTAGGACTTGGGGTTATGTGGGGGTATAGCAGGCCTGACACCTCTAGGACTGGGTGTTATGTGGGGGTATAGTAGGCCTGACACCTCTAGGACTGGGTGTTATGTGGGGGTATAGCAGACCTGACACCTCTAGGACTGGGTGTTATGTGGGGGTATAGTAGGCCTGACACCTCTAGGACTGGTTGATGTGGGGGTGTAGCAGGCCTGACACCTCTAGGACTGGGTGTTATATGGGGGTATAGCAGGCATGACACCTCTAGGACTTGGTGTTATGTGGGGGTATAGTAGGCCTGACACCTCTAGGACTAGGTGTTATGTGGGGGTATAGCAGTCCTGACACCTCTAGGACTTGGTGTTATGTGGGGGTATAGCAGGCCTGACACCTCTAGGACTTGGTGTTATGTGGGGGTATAGTAGGCCTGACACCTCTAGGACTAGGTGTTATGTGGGGGTATAGCAGGCCTGACAACTCTAGGACTGGGTGTTATGTGGGGGTATAGCAGGCCTGACACCTCTAGGACTTGGTGTTATGTGGGGGTATAGTAGGCCTGACACCTCTAGGACTGGGGTTATGTGGGGGTATAGCAGGCCTGACACCTCTAGGACTGGGTGTTATGTGGGGGTATAGCAGGCCTGACACCTCTAGGACTGGGTGTTATGTGGGGGTATAGCAGGCCTGACACCTCTAGGACTGGGTGTTATGTGGGGGTATAGTAGGCCTGACACCTCTAGGACTGGGTGTTATGTTGGGGTATAGCAGACCTGACACCTCTAGGACTGGGTGTTATGTGGGGGTATAGCAGGCCTGACACCTCTAGGACTGGGTGTTATGTGGGGGTATAGCAGACCTGACACCTCTAGGACTGGGTGTTATGTGGGGGTATAGTAGGCATGACACCTCTTGGACTGGGTGTTATGTGGGGGTATAGCAGACCTGACACCTCTAGGACTGGGTGTTATGTGGGGGTATAGTAGGCCTGACAGCTCTAGGACTGGGTGTTATGTGGGGGTATAGCAGGCCTGACACCTCTAGGACTGGGTGTTATGTGGGGGTATAGCAGGCCTGACACCTCTAGGACTCGGTGTTATGTGGGGGTATAGCAGGCCTGACACCTCTAGGACTGGGGTTATGTGGGGGTATAGCAGGCCTGACACCTCTAGGACTTGGTGTTATGTGGGGGTATAGCAGGCCTGACACCTCTAGGACTGGGTGTTATGTGGGGGTATAGTAGGCCTGACACCTCTAGAACTGGGTTTTATGTGGGGGTATAGCAGGCCTGACACCTCTAGGACTGGGTGTTATGTGGGGGTATAGCAGACCTGACACCTCTAGGACTGGGTGTTATGTGGGGGTATAGCAGACCTGACACCTCTAGGACTGGGTGTTATGTGGGGGTATAGCAGGCCTGACACCTCTAGGACTGGGTGTTATGTGGGGGTATAGCAGGCATGACACCTCTTGGACTGGGTGTTATGTGGGGGTATAGCAGACCTGACACCTCTAGGACTGGGTGTTATGTGGGAGTGTAGCAGGCCTGACACCTCTAGGACTGGGTGTTATGTGGGGGTATAGTAGGCCTGACACCTCTAGGACTGGGTGTTATGTGGGGGTATAGCAGACCTGACACCTCTAGGACTGGGTGTTATGTGGGGGTATAGTAGGCCTGACACCTCTAGGACTGGTTGATGTGGGGGTGTAGCAGGCCTGACACCTCTAGGACTGGGTGTTATATGGGGGTATAGCAGGCATGACACCTCTAGGACTTGGTGTTATGTGGGGGTATAGTAGGCCTGACACCTCTAGGACTAGGTGTTATGTGGGGGTATAGCAGTCCTGACACCTCTAGGACTTGGTGTTATGTGGGGGTATAGCAGGCCTGACACCTCTAGGACTTGGTGTTATGTGGGGGTATAGTAGGCCTGACACCTCTAGGACTAGGTGTTATGTGGGGGTATAGCAGGCCTGACACCTCTAGGACTGGGTGTTATGTGGGGGTATAGCAGGCCTGACACCTCTAGGACTTGGTGTTATGTGGGGGTATAGCAGGCCTGACACCTCTAGGACTTGGTGTTATGTGGGGGTATAGCAGGCCTGACACCTCTAGGACTTGGTGTTATATGGGGGTATAGTAGGCCTGACACCTCTAGGACTGGGTGTTATGTTTGGGTATAGTAGGCCTTACACCTCTAGGACTGGGGTTATGTGGGGGTATAGCAGGCCTGACACCTCTAGGACTTGGTGTTATATGGGGGTATAGTAGGCCTGACACCTCTAGGACTTGGTGTTATGTGGGGGTATAGTAGGCCTGACACCTCTAGGACTGGGTGTTATGTGGGGGTATAGTATGCCTGACACCTCTAGGAGTTGGTGTTATGTGGGGGTATAGTAGGCCTGACACCTCTAGGACTTGGTGTTATATGGGGGTATAGCAGGCCTGACACCTCTAGGACTTGGTGTTATGTGGGGGTATAGTAGGCCTGACACCTCTAGGACTGGGTGTTATGTGGGGGTATAGTAGGCCTGACACCTCTAGGACTTGGTGTTATGTGGGGGTATAGCAGGCCTGACACCTCTAGGACTGGGTGTTATGTGGGGGTATAGCAGGCCTGACACCTCTAGGACTGGGTGTTATGTGGGGGTATAGCAGGCCTGACACCTCTAGGACTGGGTGTTATGTGGGGGTATAGCAGGCCTGACACCTCTAGGACTGGGTGTTATATGGGGGTATAGTAGGCCTGACACCTCTAGGACTTGGTGTTATGTGGGGGTATAGCAGGCCTGACACCTCTAGGACTGGGTGTTATGTGGGGGTATAGTAGGCCTGACACCTCTAGGACTTGGTGTTATGTGGGGGTATAGCAGGCCTGACACCTCTAGGACTTGGTGTTATATGGGGGTATAGTAGGCCTGACACCTCTAGGACTGGGTGTTATGTGGGTTTATTGTAGGCCTGACACCTCTAGGACTGGTTGATGTGGGGGTGTAGCAGTCCTGACACCTCTAGGACTTGGTGTTATGTGGGGGTATAGCAGGCCTGACACCTCTAGGACTTGGTGTTATGTGGGGGTATAGTAGGCCTGACACCTCTAGGACTAGGTGTTATGTGGGGGTATAGCAGGCCTGACAACTCTAGGACTGGGTGTTATGTGGGGGTATAGCAGGCCTGACACCTCTAGGACTTGGTGTTATGTGGGGGTATAGTAGGCCTGACACCTCTAGGACTGGGTGTTATGTGGGGGTATAGCAGGCCTGACACCTCTAGGACTGGGTGTTATGTGGGTGTATAGCAGGCCTGACATCTCTAGGACTTGGTGTTATGTGGGGGTATAGCAGGCCTGACACCTCTAGGACTTGGTGTTATGTGGGGGTATAGCAGGCCTGACACCTCTAGGACTTGGTGTTATGTGGGGGTATAGCAGGCCTGACACCTCTAGGACTTGGTGTTATGTGGGGGTATAGTAGGCCTGACACCTCTAGGACTGGGTGTTATGTTTGGGTATAGTAGGCCTTACACCTCTAGGACTGGGGTTATGTGGGGGTATAGCAGGCCTGACACCTCTAGGACTTGGTGTTATATGGGGGTATAGTAGGCCTGACACCTCTAGGACTTGGTGTTATGTGGGGGTATAGTAGGCCTGACACCTCTAGGACTGGGTGTTATGTGGGGGTATAGTATGCCTGACACCTCTAGGAGTTGGTGTTATGTGGGGGTATAGTAGGCCTGACACCTCTAGGACTTGGTGTTATATGGGGGTATAGTAGGCCTGACACCTCTAGGACTTGGTGTTATGTGGGGGTATAGTAGGCCTGACACCTCTAGGACTGGGTGTTATGTGGGGGTATAGTAGGCCTGACACCTCTAGGACTTGGTGTTATGTGGGGGTATAGCAGGCCTGACACCTCTAGGACTGGGTGTTATGTGGGGGTATAGCAGACCTGACACCTCTAGGACTGGGTGTTATGTGGGGGTATAGCAGGCCTGACACCTCTAGTACTGGGTGTTATGTGGGGGTATAGCAGGCCTGACACCTCTAGGACTGGGTGTTATATGGGGGTATAGTAGGCCTGACACCTCTAGGACTTGGTGTTGTGGGGGTATAGCAGGCCTGACACCTCTAGGACTGGGTGTTATGTGGGGGTATAGTAGGCCTGACACCTCTAGGACTTGGTGTTATGTGGGGGTATAGCAGGCCTGACACCTCTAGGACTTGGTGTTATATGGGGGTATAGTAGGCCTGACACCTCTAGGACTGGGTGTTATGTGGGTTTATTGTAGGCCTGACACCTCTAGGACTGGGGTTATGTGGGGGTATAGCAGGCCTGACACCTCTAGGACTTGGTGTTATGTGGGGGTATAGCAGGCCTGACACCTCTAGGACTTGGTGTTATGTGGGGGTATAGCAGGCCTGACACCTCCTAGGACTGGGGTTATGTGGGGGTATAGCAGGCCTGACACCTCTAGGACTGGGTGTTATGTGGGGGTATAGCAGGCCTGACACCTCTAGGACTGGGTGTTATGTGGGGGTATAGCAGGCCTGACACCTCTAGGACAGGGTGTTATGTGGGGGTATTGCAGGCCTGACACCTCTAGGACTTGGTGTTATGTGGGGGTATAGTAGGCCTGACACCTCTAGGACTGGGGTTATGTGGGGGTATAGCAGGCCTGACACCTCTAGGACTGGGTGTTATGTGGGGTATAGCAGGCCTGACACCTCTAGGACTGGGGTTATGTGGGGTTATAGCAGGCCTGACACCTCTAGGACTGGGTGTTATGTGGGGGTATAGTAGGCCTGACACCTCTAGGACTGGGGTTATGTGGGG
Organism: Ascaphus truei; assembly: GCF_040206685.1. NCBI lineage: Eukaryota > Metazoa > Chordata > Amphibia > Anura > Ascaphidae > Ascaphus > Ascaphus truei. The sequence goes on along the minus strand of NW_027454431.1, from coordinate 71,190 downwards.
GTATAGCAGGCCTGACACCTCTAGGACTGGGGTTATGTGGGGGTATAGCAGGCCTGACACCTCTAGGACTGGGGTTATGTGGGGGTGTAGCAGGCCTGACACCTCTAGGACTGGGGTTATGTGGGGGTATAGCAGGCCTGACACCTCTAGGACTGGGTGTTATGTGGGGGTATAGTAGGCCTGACACCTCTAGGACTGGGGTTATGTGGGGGTATAGTAGGCCTGACACCTCTAGGACTGGGGTTATGTGGGGGTATATTAGGCCTGACACCTCTAGGACTGGGTGTTATGTGGGGGTATAGTAGGCCTGACACCTCTAGGACTGGGGTTATGTGGGGGTATAGCAGGCCTGACACCTCTAGGACTGGGTGTTATGTGGGGGTATAGTAGGCCTGACACCTCTAGGACTGGGGTTATGTGGGGGTATAGTAGGCCTGACACCTCTAGGACTGGGGTTATGTGGGGGTATAGCAGGCCTGATACCTCTAGGACTTGGTGTTATGTGGGGGTATAGCAGGCCTGACACCTCTAGGACTGGGTGTTATGTGGGGGTATAGTAGGCCTGACACCTCTAGGACTGGGTGTTATGTGGGGGTATAGCAGGCCTGACACCTCTAGGACTGGGTGTTATGTGGGGGTATAGCAGGCCTGACACCTCTAGGACTTGGTGTTATGTGGGGGTATAGAAGGCCTGACACCTCTAGGACTGGGTGTTATGTGGGGGTATAGTAGGCCTGACACCTCTAGGACTGGGTGTTATGTGGGGGTGTAGCAGGCCTGACACCTCTAGGACTGGTTGATGTGGGGGTATAGCAGGCCTGACACCTCTAGGACTGGGTGTTATGTGGGGGTATAGCAGGCCTGACACCTCTAGGACTGGGTGTTATGTGGGGGTATAGCAGGCATGACACCTCTTGGACTGGGTGTTATGTGGGGGTATAGCAGACCTGACACCTCTAGGACAGGGTGTTATGTGGGAGTGTAGCAGGCCTGACACCTCTAGGACTGGGTGTTATGTGGGTGTATAGTAGGCCTGACACCTCTAGGACTGGGTGTTATGTGGGGGTATAGCAGACCTGACACCTCTAGGACTGGGTGTTATGTGGGGGTATAGTAGGCCTGACACCTCTAGGACTGGTTGATGTGGGGGTGTAGCAGGCCTGACACCTCTAGGACTGGGTGTTATATGGGGGTATAGCAGGCATGACACCTCTAGGACTTGGTGTTATGTGGGGGTATAGTAGGCCTGACACCTCTAGGACTAGGTGTTATGTGGGGGTATAGCAGTCGTGACACCTCTAGGACTTGGTGTTATGTGGGGGTATAGCAGGCCTGACACCTCTAGGACTTGGTGTTATGTGGGGGTATAGTAGGCCTGACACCTCTAGGACTAGGTGTTATGTGGGGGTATAGCAGGCCTGACACCTCTAGGACTGGGTGTTATGTGGGGGTATAGCAGGCCTGACATCTCTAGGACTTGGTGTTATGTGGGGGTATAGCAGGCCTGACACCTCTAGGACTTGGTGTTATGTGGGGGTATAGCAGGCCTGACACCTCTAGGACTTGGTGTTATGTGGGGGTATAGCAGGCCTGACACCTCTAGGACTTGGTGTTATATGGGGGTATAGTAGGCCTGACACCTCTAGGACTGGGTGTTATGTTTGGGTATAGTAGGCCTTACACCTCTAGGACTGGGGTTATGTGGGGGTATAGCAGGCCTGACACCTCTAGGACTTGGTGTTATATGGGGGTATAGTAGGCCTGACACCTCTAGGACTTGGTGTTATGTGGGGGTATAGTAGGCCTGACACCTCTAGGACTGGGTGTTATGTGGGGGTATAGTATGCCTGACACCTCTAGGAGTTGGTGTTATGTGGGGGTATAGTAGGCCTGACACCTCTAGGACTTGGTGTTATATGGGGGTATAGTAGGCCTGACACCTCTAGGACTTGGTGTTATGTGGGGGTATAGTAGGCCTGACACCTCTAGGACTGGGTGTTATGTGGGGGTATAGTAGGCCTGACACCTCTAGGACTTGGTGTTATGTGGGGGTATAGCAGGCCTGACACCTCTAGGACTGGGTGTTATGTGGGGGTATAGCAGGCCTGACACCTCTAGGACTGGGTGTTATGTGGGGGTATAGCAGGCCTGACACCTCTAGGACTGGGTGTTATGTGGGGGTATAGCAGGCCTGACACCTCTAGGACTGGGTGTTATGTGGGGGTATAGTAGGCCTGACACCTCTAGGACTGGGTGTTATGTGGGGGTATTGCAAACCTGACACCTCTAGGACTGGGTGTTATGTGGGGGTATAGTAGGCCTGACACCTCTAGGACTGGTTGATGTGGGGGTGTAGCAGGCCTGACACCTCTAGGACTGGGTGTTATATGGGGGTATAGCAGGCATGACACCTCTAGGACTTGGTGTTATGTGGGGGTATAGTAGGCATGACACCTCTAGGACTAGGTGTTATGTGGGGGTATAGCAGGCCTGACATCTCTAGGACTTGGTGTTATGTGGGGGTATAGCAGGCCTGACACCTCTAGGACTTGGTGTTATGTGGGGGTATAGCAGGCCTGACACCTCTAGGACTTGGTGTTATGTGGGGGTATAGCAGGCCTGACACCTCTAGGACTGGGTGTTATGTGGGGGTATAGCAGGCCTGACACCTCTAGGACTTGGTGTTATGTGGGGGTATAGCAGGCCTGACACCTCTAGGACTTGGTGTTATATGGGGGTATAGTAGGCCTGACACCTCTAGGACTGGGTGTTATGTTTGGGTATAGTAGGCCTTACACCTCTAGGACTGGGGTTATGTGGGGGTATAGCAGGCCTGACACCTCTAGGACTTGGTGTTATATGGGGGTATAGTAGGCCTGACACCTCTAGGACTTGGTGTTATGTGGGGGTATAGTAGGCCTGACACCTCTAGGACTTGGTGTTATGTGGGGGTATAGTAGGCCTGTCACCTCTAGGACTAGGTGTTATGTGGGGGTATAGCAGTCCTGACACCTCTAGGACTTGGTGTTATGTGGGGGTATAGCAGGCCTGACACCTCTAGGACTTGGTGTTATGTGGGGGTATAGTAGGCATGACACCTCTAGGACTAGGTGTTATGTGGGGGTATAGCAGGCCTGACATCTCTAGGACTTGGTGTTATGTGGGGGTATAGCAGGCCTGACACCTCTAGGACTTGGTGTTATGTGGGGGTATAGCAGGCCTGACACCTCTAGGACTTGGTGTTATGTGGGGGTATAGCAGGCCTGACACCTCTAGGACTTGGTGTTATATGGGGGTATAGTAGGCCTGACACCTCTAGGACTGGGTGTTATGTTTGGGTATAGTAGGCCTTACACCTCTAGGACTGGGGTTATGTGGGGGTATAGCAGGCCTGACACCTCTAGGACTTGGTGTTATATGGGGGTATAGTAGGCCTGACACCTCTAGGACTTGGTGTTATGTGGGGGTATAGTAGGCCTGACAGCTCTAGGACTGGGTGTTATGTGGGGGTATAGTATGCCTGACACCTCTAGGAGTTGGTGTTATGTGGGGGTATAGTAGGCCTGACACCTCTAGGACTTGGTGTTATATGGGGGTATAGTAGGCCTGACACCTCTAGGACTTGGTGTTATGTGGGGGTATAGTAGGCCTGACACCTCTAGGACTGGGTGTTATGTGGGGGTATAGTAGGCCTGACACCTCTAGGACTTGGTGTTATGTGGGGGTATAGCAGGCCTGACACCTCTAGGACTGGGTGTTATGTGGGGGTATAGCAGGCCTGACACCTCTAGGACTGGGTGTTATGTGGGGGTATAGCAGGCCTGACACCTCTAGGACTGGGTGTTATGTGGGGGTATAGCAGGCCTGACACCTCTAGGACTGGGTGTTATATGGGGGTATAGTAGGCCTGACACCTCTAGGACTTGGTGTTATGTGGGGGTATAGCAGGCCTGACACCTCTAGGACTGGGTGTTATGTGGGGGTATAGTAGGCCTGACACCTCTAGGACTTGGTGTTATGTGGGGGTATAGCAGGCCTGACACCTCTAGGACTTGGTGTTATATGGGGGTATAGTAGGCCTGACACCTCTAGGACTGGGTGTTATGTGGGTTTATTGTAGGCCTGACACCTCTAGGACTGGGGTTATGTGGGGGTATAGCAGGCCTGACACCTCTAGGACTGGGTGTTATGTGGGGGTATAGCAGGCCTGACACCTCTAGGACTGGGTGTTATGTGGGGGTATAGCAGGCCTGACACCTCTAGGACTTGGTGTTATGTGGGGGTATAGTAGGCCTGACACCTCTAGGACTTGGTGTTATGTGGGGGTATAGCAGGCCTGACACCTCTAGGACTGGGTGTTATGTGGGGGTATAGCAGGCCTGACACCTCTAGGACTTGGTGTTATGTGGGGGTATAGCAGGCCTGACACCTCTAGGACTTGGTGTTATGTGGGGGTATAGTAGGCCTGACACCTCTAGGACTTGGTGTTATGTGGGGGTATAGCAGGCCTGACACCTCTAGGACTGGGTGTTATGTGGGGGTATAGCAGGCCTGACACCTCTAGGACTGGGTGTTATGTGGGGGTATAGCAGGCCTGACACCTCTAGGACTGGGTGTTATGTGGGGGTATAGCAGGCCTGACACCTCTAGGACTGGGGTTATGTGGGGGTATAGCAGGCCTGACACCTCTAGGACTTGGTGTTATGTGGGGGTATAGCAGGCCTGACACCTCTAGGACTGGGTGTTATGTGGGGGTATAGTAGGCCTGACACCTCTAGGACTGGGTGTTATGTGGGGGTATAGCAGACCTGACACCTCTAGGACTGGGTGTTATGTGGGGGTATAGTAGGCCTGACACCTCTAGGACTGGTTGATGTGGGGGTGTAGCAGGCCTGACACCTCTAGGACTGGGTGTTATATGGGGGTATAGCAGGCATGACACCTCTAGGACTTGGTGTTATGTGGGGGTATAGTAGGCCTGACACCTCTAGGACTAGGTGTTATGTGGGGGTATAGCAGTCCTGACACCTCTAGGACTTGGTGTTATGTGGGGGTATAGCAGGCCTGACACCTCTAGGACTTGGTGTTATGTGGGGGTATAGTAGGCCTGACACCTCTAGGACTAGGTGTTATGTGGGGGTATAGCAGGCCTGACAACTCTAGGACTGGGTGTTATGTGGGGGTATAGCAGGCCTGACACCTCTAGGACTTGGTGTTATGTGGGGGTATAGTAGGCCTGACACCTCTAGGACTGGGGTTATGTGGGGGTATAGCAGGCCTGACACCTCTAGGACTGGGTGTTATGTGGGGGTATAGCAGGCCTGACACCTCTAGGACTGGGTGTTATGTGGGGGTATAGCAGGCCTGACACCTCTAGGACTGGGTGTTATGTGGGGGTATAGTAGGCCTGACACCTCTAGGACTGGGTGTTATGTTGGGGTATAGCAGACCTGACACCTCTAGGACTGGGTGTTATGTGGGGGTATAGCAGGCCTGACACCTCTAGGACTGGGTGTTATGTGGGGGTATAGCAGACCTGACACCTCTAGGACTGGGTGTTATGTGGGGGTATAGTAGGCATGACACCTCTTGGACTGGGTGTTATGTGGGGGTATAGCAGACCTGACACCTCTAGGACTGGGTGTTATGTGGGGGTATAGCAGGCCTGACACCTCTAGGACTCGGTGTTATGTGGGGGTATAGCAGGCCTGACACCTCTAGGACTGGGGTTATGTGGGGGTATAGCAGGCCTGACACCTCTAGGACTTGGTGTTATGTGGGGGTATAGCAGGCCTGACACCTCTAGGACTGGGTGTTATGTGGGGGTATAGTAGGCCTGACACCTCTAGGACTGGGTTTTATGTGGGGGTATAGCAGGCCTGACACCTCTAGGACTGGGTGTTATGTGGGGGTATAGCAGACCTGACAACTCTAGGACTGGGTGTTATGTGGGGGTATAGCAGACCTGACACCTCTAGGACTGGGTGTTATGTGGGGGTATAGCAGGCCTGACACCTCTAGGACTGGGTGTTATGTGGGGGTATAGCAGGCATGACACCTCTTGGACTGGGTGTTATGTGGGGGTATAGCAGACCTGACACCTCTAGGACTGGGTGTTATGTGGGAGTGTAGCAGGCCTGACACCTCTAGGACTGGGTGTTATGTGGGGGTATAGTAGGCCTGACACCTCTAGGACTGGGTGTTATGTGGGGGTATAGCAGACCTGACACCTCTAGGACTGGGTGTTATGTGGGGGTATAGTAGGCCTGACACCTCTAGGACTGGTTGATGTGGGGGTGTAGCAGGCCTGACACCTCTAGGACTGGGTGTTATATGGGGGTATAGCAGGCATGACACCTCTAGGACTTGGTGTTATGTGGGGGTATAGTAGGCCTGACACCTCTAGGACTAGGTGTTATGTGGGGGTATAGCAGTCCTGACACCTCTAGGACTTGGTGTTATGTGGGGGTATAGCAGGCCTGACACCTCTAGGACTTGGTGTTATGTGGGGGTATAGTAGGCCTGACACCTCTAGGACTAGGTGTTATGTGGGGGTATAGCAGGCCTGACACCTCTAGGACTGGGTGTTATGTGGGGGTATAGCAGGCCTGACACCTCTAGGACTTGGTGTTATGTGGGGGTATAGCAGGCCTGACACCTCTAGGACTTGGTGTTATGTGGGGGTATAGTAGGCCTGACACCTCTAGGACTAGGTGTTATGTGGGGGTATAGCAGGCCTGACACCTCTAGGACTGGGTGTTATGTGGGGGTATAGCAGGCCTGACACCTCTAGGACTTGGTGTTATGTGGGGGTATAGCAGGCCTGACACCTCTAGGACTTGATGTTATGTGGGGGTATAGCAGGCCTGACACCTCTAGGACTTGGTGTTATATGGGGGTATAGTAGGCCTGACACCTCTAGGACTGGGTGTTATGTTTGGGTATAGTAGGCCTTACACCTCTAGGACTGGGGTTATGTGGGGGTATAGCAGGCCTGACACCTCTAGGACTTGGTGTTATATGGGGGTATAGTAGGCCTGACACCTCTAGGACTTGGTGTTATGTGGGGGTATAGTAGGCCTGACACCTCTAGGACTGGGTGTTATGTGGGGGTATAGTATGCCTGACACCTCTAGGAGTTGGTGTTATGTGGGGGTATAGTAGGCCTGACACCTCTAGGACTTGGTGTTATATGGGGGTATAGTAGGCCTGACACCTCTAGGACTTGGTGTTATGTGGGGGTATAGTAGGCCTGACACCTCTAGGACTGGGTGTTATGTGGGGGTATAGTAGGCCTGACACCTCTAGGACTTGGTGTTATGTGGGGGTATAGCAGGCCTGACACCTCTAGGACTGGGTGTTATGTGGGGGTATAGCAGGCCTGACACCTCTAGGACTGGGTGTTATGTGGGGGTATAGCAGGCCTGACACCTCTAGGACTGGGTGTTATGTGGGGGTATAGCAGGCCTGACACCTCTAGGACTGGGTGTTATATGGGGGTATAGTAGGCCTGACACCTCTAGGACTTGGTGTTATGTGGGGGTATAGCAGGCCTGACACCTCTAGGACTGGGTGTTATGTGGGGGTATAGTAGGCCTGACACCTCTAGGACTTGGTGTTATGTGGGGGTATAGCAGGCCTGACACCTCTAGGACTTGGTGTTATATGGGGGTATAGTAGGCCTGACACCTCTAGGACTGGGTGTTATGTGGGTTTATTGTAGGCCTGACACCTCTAGGACTGGTTGATGTGGGGGTGTAGCAGTCCTGACACCTCTAGGACTTGGTGTTATGTGGGGGTATAGCAGGCCTGACACCTCTAGGACTAGGTGTTATGTGGGGGTATAGTAGGCCTGACAACTCTAGGACTGGGTGTTATGTGGGGGTATAGCAGGCCTGACACCTCTAGGACTTGGTGTTATGTGGGGGTATAGTAGGCCTGACACCTCTAGGACTGGGTGTTATGTGGGGGTATAGCAGGCCTGACACCTCTAGGACTGGGTGTTATGTGGGGGTATAGCAGGCCTGACACCTCTAGGACTGGGTGTTATATGGGGGTATAGTAGGCCTGACACCTCTAGGACTTGGTGTTATGTGGGGGTATAGCAGGCCTGACACCTCTAGGACTGGGTGTTATGTGGGGGTATAGTAGGCCTGACACCTCTAGGACTTGGTGTTATGTGGGGGTATAGCAGGCCTGACACCTCTAGGACTTGGTGTTATATGGGGGTATAGTAGGCCTGACACCTCTAGGACTGGGTGTTATGTGGGTTTATTGTAGGCCTGACACCTCTAGGACTGGTTGATGTGGGGGTGTAGCAGTCCTGACACCTCTAGGACTTGGTGTTATGTGGGGGTATAGCAGGCCTGACACCTCTAGGACTAGGTGTTATGTGGGGGTATAGTAGGCCTGACAACTCTAGGACTGGGTGTTATGTGGGGGTATAGCAGGCCTGACACCTCTAGGACTTGGTGTTATGTGGGGGTATAGTAGGCCTGACACCTCTAGGACTGGGTGTTATGTGGGGGTATAGCAGGCCTGACACCTCTAGGACTGGGTGTTATGTGGGTGTATAGCAGGCCTGACACCTCTAGGACTTGGTGTTATGTGGGGGTATAGCAGGCCTGACACCTCTAGGACTTGGTGTTATGTGGGGGTATAGCAGGCCTGACACCTCTAGGACTTGGTGTTATGTGGGGGTATAGTAGGCCTGACACCTCTAGGACTGGGTGTTATGTTTGGGTATAGTAGGCCTTACACCTCTAGGACTGGGGTTATGTGGGGGTATAGCAGGCCTGACACCTCTAGGACTTGGTGTTATATGGGGGTATAGTAGGCCTGACACCTCTAGGACTTGGTGTTATGTGGGGGTATAGTAGGCCTGACACCTCTAGGACTGGGTGTTATGTGGGGGTATAGTATGCCTGACACCTCTAGGAGTTGGTGTTATGTGGGGGTATAGTAGGCCTGACACCTCTAGGACTTGGTGTTATATGGGGGTATAGTAGGCCTGACACCTCTAGGACTTGGTGTTATGTGGGGGTATAGTAGGCCTGACACCTCTAGGACTGGGTGTTATGTGGGGGTATAGTAGGCCTGACACCTCTAGGACTTGGTGTTATGTGGGGGTATAGCAGGCCTGACACCTCTAGGACTGGGTGTTATGTGGGGGTATAGCAGGCCTGACACCTCTAGGACTGGGTGTTATGTGGGGGTATAGCAGGCCTGACACCTCTAGGACTGGGTGTTATGTGGGGGTATAGCAGGCCTGACACCTCTAGGACTGGGTGTTATGTGGGGGTATAGCAGGCCTGACACCTCTAGGACTGGGTGTTATGTGGGGGTATAGCAGGCCTGACACCTCTAGGACTGGGTGTTATGTGGGGGTATAGCAGGCCTGACACCTCTAGGACTGGGTGTTATATGGGGGTATAGTAGGCCTGACACCTCTAGGACTTGGTGTTGTGGGGGTATAGCAGGCCTGACACCTCTAGGACTGGGTGTTATGTGGGGGTATAGTAGGCCTGACACCTCTAGGACTTGGTGTTATGTGGGGGTATAGCAGGCCTGACACCTCTAGGACTTGGTGTTATATGGGGGTATAGTAGGCCTGACACCTCTAGGACTGGGTGTTATGTGGGTTTATTGTAGGCCTGACACCTCTAGGACTGGGGTTATGTGGGGGTATAGCAGGCCTGACACCTCTAGGACTTGGTGTTATGTGGGGGTATAGCAGGCCTGACACCTCTAGGACTTGGTGTTATGTGGGGGTATAGCAGGCCTGACACCTCCTAGGACTGGGGTTATGTGGGGGTATAGCAGGCCTGACACCTCTAGGACTGGGTGTTATGTGGGGGTATAGCAGGCCTGACACCTCTAGGACTGGGTGTTATGTGGGGGTATAGCAGGCCTGACACCTCTAGGACAGGGTGTTATGTGGGGGTATTGCAGGCCTGACACCTCTAGGACTTGGTGTTATGTGGGGGTATAGTAGGCCTGACACCTCTAGGACTGGGGTTATGTGGGGGTATAGCAGGCCTGACACCTCTAGGACTGGGTGTTATGTGGGGTATAGCAGGCCTGACACCCCTAGGACTGGGGTTATGTGGGGTTATAGCAGGCCTGACACCTCTAGGACTGGGTGTTATGTGGGGGTATAGTAGGCCTGACACCTCTAGGACTGGGTTTATGTGGGGGTATAGCAGGCCTGACACCTCTAGGCCTGGGGTTATGTGGGGGTATAGCAGGCCTGACACCTCTAGGACTGGGGTTATGTGGGGGTGTAGCAGGCCTGACACCTCTAGGACTGGGGTTATGTGGGGGTATAGCAGGCCTGACACCTCTAGGACTGGGTGTTATGTGGGGGTATAGTAGGCCTGACACCTCTAGGACTGGGGTTATGTGGGGGTATAGTAGGCCTGACACCTCTAGGACTGGGGTTATGTGGGGGTATATTAGGCCTGACACCTCTAGGACTGGGTGTTATGTGGGGGTATAGTAGGCCTGACACCTCTAGGACTGGGGTTATGTGGGGGTATAGCAGGCCTGACACCTCTAGGACTGGGTGTTATGTGGGGGTATAGTAGGCCTGACACCTCTAGGACTGGGGTTATGTAGGGGTATAGTAGGCCTGACACCTCTAGGACTGGGGTTATGTGGGGGTATAGCAGGCCTGATACCTCTAGGACTTGGTGTTATGTGGGGGTATAGCAGGCCTGACACCTCTAGGACTGGGTGTTATGTGGGGGTATAGTAGGCCTGACACCTCTAGGACTGGGTGTTATGTGGGGGTATAGCAGGCCTGACACCTCTAGGACTGGGTGTTATGTGGGGGTATAGTAGGCCTGACACCTCTAGGACTTGGTGTTATGTGGGGGTATAGCAGGCCTGACACCTCTAGGACTGGGTGTTATGTGGGGGTATAGTAGGCCTGACACCTCTAGGACTGGGTGTTATGTGGGGGTGTAGCAGGCCTGACACCTCTAGGACTGGTTGATGTGGGGGTATAGCAGGCCTGACACCTCTAGGACTGGGTGTTATGTGGGGGTATAGCAGGCCTGACACCTCTAGGACTGGGTGTTATGTGGGGGTATAGCAGGCATGACACCTCTTGGACTGGGTGTTATGTGGGGGTATAGCAGACCTGACACCTCTAGGACTGGGTGTTATGTGGGAGTGTAGCAGGCCTGACACCTCTAGGACTGGGTGTTATGTGGGGGTATAGTAGGCCTGACACCTCTAGGACTGGGTGTTATGTGGGGGTATAGCAGACCTGACACCTCTAGGACTGGGTGTTATGTGGGGGTATAGTAGGCCTGACACCTCTAGGACTGGTTGATGTGGGGGTGTAGCAGGCCTGACACCTCTAGGACTGGGTGTTATATGGGGGTATAGCAGGCATGACACCTCTAGGACTTGGTGTTATGTGGGGGTATAGTAGGCCTGACACCTCTAGGACTAGGTGTTATGTGGGGGTATAGCAGTCCTGACACCTCTAGGACTTGGTGTTATGTGGGGGTATAGCAGGCCTGACACCTCTAGGACTTGGTGTTATGTGGGGGTATAGTAGGCCTGACACCTCTAGGACTAGGTGTTATGTGGGGGTATAGCAGGCCTGACACCTCTAGGACTGGGTGTTATGTGGGGGTATAGCAGGCCTGACACCTCTAGGACTTGGTGTTATATGGGGGTATAGTAGGCCTGACACCTCTAGGACTGGGTGTTATGTTTGGGTATAGTAGGCCTTACACCTCTAGGACTGGGGTTATGTGGGGGTATAGCAGGCCTGACACCTCTAGGACTTGGTGTTATATGGGGGTATAGTAGGCCTGACACCTCTAGGACTTGGTGTTATGTGGGGGTATAGTAGGCCTGACACCTCTAGGACTGGGTGTTATGTGGGGGTATAGTATGCCTGACACCTCTAGGAGTTGGTGTTATGTGGGGGTATAGTAGGCCTGACACCTCTAGGACTTGGTGTTATATGGGGGTATAGTAGGCCTGACACCTCTAGGACTTGGTGTTATGTGGGGGTATAGTAGGCCTGACACCTCTAGGACTGGGTGTTATGTGGGGGTATAGCAGGCCTGACACCTCTAGGACTGGGTGTTATGTGGGTGTATAGCAGGCCTGACATCTCTAGGACTTGGTGTTATGTGGGGGTATAGCAGGCCTGACACCTCTAGAACTTGGTGTTATGTGGGGGTATAGCAGGCCTGACACCTCTAGGACTTGGTGTTATGTGGGGGTATAGCAGGCCTGACACCTCTAGGACTTGGTGTTATGTGGGGGTATAGTAGGCCTGACACCTCTAGGACTGGGTGTTATGTTTGGGTATAGTAGGCCTTACACCTCTAGGACTGGGGTTATGTGGGGGTATAGCAGGCCTGACACCTCTAGGACTTGGTGTTATATGGGGGTATAGTAGGCCTGACACCTCTAGGACTTGGTGTTATGTGGGGGTATAGTAGGCCTGACACCTCTAGGACTGGGTGTTATGTGGGGGTATAGTATGCCTGACACCTCTAGGAGTTGGTGTTATGTGGGGGTATAGTAGGCCTGACACCTCTAGGACTTGGTGTTATATGGGGGTATAGTAGGCCTGACACCTCTAGGACTTGGTGTTATGTGGGGGTATAGTAGGCCTGACACCTCTAGGACTGGGTGTTATGTGGGGGTATAGTAGGCCTGACACCTCTAGGACTTGGTGTTATGTGGGGGTATAGCAGGCCTGACACCTCTAGGACTGGGTGTTATGTGGGGGTATAGCAGGCCTGACACCTCTAGGACTGGGTGTTATGTGGGGGTATAGCAGGCCTGACACCTCTAGGACTGGGTGTTATGTGGGGGTATAGCAGGCCTGACACCTCTAGGACTGGGTGTTATATGGGGGTATAGTAGGCCTGACACCTCTAGGACTTGGTGTTGTGGGGGTATAGCAGGCCTGACACCTCTAGGACTGGGTGTTATGTGGGGGTATAGTAGGCCTGACACCTCTAGGACTTGGTGTTATGTGGGGGTATAGCAGGCCTGACACCTCTAGGACTTGGTGTTATATGGGGGTATAGTAGGCCTGACACCTCTAGGACTGGGTGTTATGTGGGTTTATTGTAGGCCTGACACCTCTAGGACTGGGGTTATGTGGGGGTATAGCAGGCCTGACACCTCTAGGACTTGGTGTTATGTGGGGGTATAGCAGGCCTGACACCTCTAGGACTTGGTGTTATGTGGGGGTATAGCAGGCCTGACACCTCCTAGGACTGGGGTTATGTGGGGGTATAGCAGGCCTGACACCTCTAGGACTGGGTGTTATGTGGGGGTATAGCAGGCCTGACACCTCTAGGACTGGGTGTTATGTGGGGGTATAGCAGGCCTGACACCTCTAGGACAGGGTGTTATGTGGGGGTATTGCAGGCCTGACACCTCTAGGACTTGGTGTTATGTGGGGGTATAGTAGGCCTGACACCTCTAGGACTGGGGTTATGTGGGGGTATAGCAGGCCTGACACCTCTAGGACTGGGTGTTATGTGGGGTATAGCAGGCCTGACACCTCTAGGACTGGGGTTATGTGGGGTTATAGCAGGCCTGACACCTCTAGGACTGGGTGTTATGTGGGGGTATAGTAGGCCTGACACCTCTAGGACTGGGTTTATGTGGGGGTATAGCAGGCCTGACACCTCTAGGCCTGGGGTTATGTGGGGGTATAGCAGGCCTGACACCTCTAGGACTGGGGTTATGTGGGGGTGTAGAAGGCCTGACACCTCTAGGACTGGGGTTATGTGGGGGTATAGCAGGCCTGACACCTCTAGGACTGGGTGTTATGTGGGGGTATAGTAGGCCTGACACCTCTAGGACTGGGGTTATGTGGGGGTATAGTAGGCCTGACACCTCTAGGACTGGGGTTATGTGGGGGTATATTAGGCCTGACACCTCTAGGACTGGGTGTTATGTGGGGGTATAGTAGGCCTGACACCTCTAGGACTGGGGTTATGTGGGGGTATAGCAGGCCTGACACCTCTAGGACTGGGTGTTATGTGGGGGTATAGTAGGCCTGACACCTCTAGGACTGGGGTTATGTGGGGGTATAGTAGGCCTGACACCTCTAGGACTGGGGTTATGTGGGGGTATAGCAGGCCTGATACCTCTAGGACTTGGTGTTATGTGGGGGTATAGCAGGCCTGACACCTCTAGGACTGGGTGTTATGTGGGGGTATAGTAGGCCTGACACCTCTAGGACTGGGTGTTATGTGGGGGTATAGCAGGCCTGACACCTCTAGGACTGGGTGTTATGTGGGGGTATAGCAGGCCTGACACCTCTAGGACTTGGTGTTATGTGGGGGTATAGCAGGCCTGACACCTCTAGGACTGGGTGTTATGTGGGGGTATAGTAGGCCTGACACCTCTAGGACTGGGTGTTATGTGGGGGTGTAGCAGGCCTGACACCTCTAGGACTGGTTGATGTGGGGGTATAGCAGGCCTGACACCTCTAGGACTGGGTGTTATGTGGGGGTATAGCAGGCCTGACACCTCTAGGACTGGGTGTTATGTGGGGGTATAGCAGGCATGACACCTCTTGGACTGGGTGTTATGTGGGGGTATAGCAGACCTGACACCTCTAGGACTGGGTGTTATGTGGGAGTGTAGCAGGCCTGACACCTCTAGGACTGGGTGTTATGTGGGGGTATAGTAGGCCTGACACCTCTAGGACTGGGTGTTATGTGGGGGTATAGCAGACCTGACACCTCTAGGACTGGGTGTTATGTGGGGGTATAGTAGGCCTGACACCTCTAGGACTGGTTGATGTGGGGGTGTAGCAGGCCTGACACCTCTAGGACTGGGTGTTATATGGGGGTATAGCAGGCATGACACCTCTAGGACTTGGTGTTATGTGGGGGTATAGTAGGCCTGACACCTCTAGGACTAGGTGTTATGTGGGGGTATAGCAGTCCTGACACCTCTAGGACTTGGTGTTATGTGGGGGTATAGCAGGCCTGACACCTCTAGGACTTGGTGTTATGTGGGGGTATAGTAGGCCTGACACCTCTAGGACTAGGTGTTATGTGGGGGTATAGCAGGCCTGACACCTCTAGGACTGGGTGTTATGTGGGGGTATAGCAGGCCTGACACCTCTAGGACTTGGTGTTATGTGGGGGTATAGCAGGCCTGACACCTCTAGGACTTGGTGTTATGTGGGGGTATAGCAGGCCTGACACCTCTAGGACTTGGTGTTATATGGGGGTATAGTAGGCCTGACACCTCTAGGACTGGGTGTTATGTTTGGGTATAGTAGGCCTTACACCTCTAGGACTGGGGTTATGTGGGGGTATAGCAGGCCTGACACCTCTAGGACTTGGTGTTATATGGGGGTATAGTAGGCCTGACACCTCTAGGACTTGGTGTTATGTGGGGGTATAGTAGGCCTGACACCTCTAGGACTGGGTGTTATGTGGGGGTATAGTATGCCTGACACCTCTAGGAGTTGGTGTTATGTGGGGGTATAGTAGGCCTGACACCTCTAGGACTTGGTGTTATATGGGGGTATAGTAGGCCTGACACCTCTAGGACTTGGTGTTATGTGGGGGTATAGTAGGCCTGACACCTCTAGGACTGGGTGTTATGTGGGGGTATAGTAGGCCTGACACCTCTAGGACTTGGTGTTATGTGGGGGTATAGCAGGCCTGACACCTCTAGGACTGGGTGTTATGTGGGGGTATAGCAGGCCTGACACCTCTAGGACTGGGTGTTATGTGGGGGTATAGCAGGCCTGACACCTCTAGGACTGGGTGTTATGTGGGGGTATAGCAGGCCTGACACCTCTAGGACTGGGTGTTATATGGGGGTATAGTAGGCCTGACACCTCTAGGACTTGGTGTTATGTGGGGGTATAGCAGGCCTGACACCTCTAGGACTGGGTGTTATGTGGGGGTATAGTAGGCCTGACACCTCTAGGACTTGGTGTTATGTGGGGGTATAGCAGGCCTGACACCTCTAGGACTTGGTGTTATATGGGGGTATAGTAGGCCTGACACCTCTAGGACTGGGTGTTATGTGGGTTTATTGTAGGCCTGACACCTCTAGGACTGGTTGATGTGGGGGTGTAGCAGTCCTGACACCTCTAGGACTTGGTGTTATGTGGGGGTATAGCAGGCCTGACACCTCTAGGACTTGGTGTTATGTGGGGGTATAGTAGGCCTGACACCTCTAGGACTAGGTGTTATGTGGGGGTATAGCAGGCCTGACAACTCTAGGACTGGGTGTTATGTGGGGGTATAGCAGGCCTGACACCTCTAGGACTTGGTGTTATGTGGGGGTATAGTAGGCCTGACACCTCTAGGACTGGGTGTTATGTGGGGGTATAGCAGGCCTGACAACTCTAGGACTGGGTGTTATGTGGGGGTATAGCAGGCCTGAAACCTCTAGGACTGGGTGTTATGTGGGGGTATAGCAGGCCTGACACCTCTAGGACTGGGGTTATGTGGGGGTATAGTAGGCCTGACACCTCTAGGACTGGGTGTTATGTGGGGGTATAGCAGGCCTGACACCTCTAGGACTTGGTGTTATGTGGGGGTATAGCAGGCCTGACACCTCTAGGACTGGGTGTTATGTGGGGGTATAGTAGGCCTGACACCTCTAGGACTGGGTGTTATGTGGGGGTGTAGCAGGCCTGACACCTCTAGGACTGGTTGATGTGGGGGTATAGCAGGCCTGACACCTCTAGGACTGGGTGTTATGTGGGGGTATAGCAGGCCTGACACCTCTAGGACTTGGTGTTATGTGGGGGTATAGCAGGCCTGACACCTCTAGGACTGGGTGTTATGTGGGGGTATAGCAGGCCTGACACCTCTAGGACTGGGTGTTATGTGGGGGTATAGCAGGCCTGACACCTCTAGGACTGGGTGTTATGTGGGGGTATAGTAGGCCTGACACCTCTAGGACTGGGTGTTATGTGGGGGTGTAGCAGGCCTGACACCTCTAGGACTGGTTGATGTGGGGGTATAGCAGGCCTGACACCTCTAGGACTGGGTGTTATGTGGGGGTATAGCAGGCCTGACACCTCTAGGACTTGGTGTTATGTGGGGGTATAGCAGGCCTGACACCTCTAGGACTGGGTGTTATGTGGGGGTATAGTAGGCCTGACACCTCTAGGACTGGGTGTTATGTGGGGGTATAGCAGGCCTGACACCTCTAGGACTTGGTGTTATGTGGGGGTATAGCAGGCCTGACACCTCTAGGACTGGGTGTTATGTGGGGGTATGGCAGGCCTGACACCTCTAGGACTCTCGCTCCCCAGGCCATCACGATTGAGGCAGAACCGCGCGCTGACGGGAGTCGCAGAACGACGAGATACGACATCGATATGACCAAGTGCATCTACTGCGGGTTCTGCCAGGAGGCCTGTCCTGTTGATGCCATTGTGGAGGTGACTGATGCATTGTCACTCTTCTGCCTGTAGGGGGCCCTATAGGGTCACAATGACCATGTTGTAATAGGGCTAAATTATATCTATCTGCACTTATCCCCCCCCCCCCCATACGTACGTATACACCCCCCATACGTACGTATACACCCCCCCATACGTACGTATACACCCCCCCATACGTACGTATACACCCCCCCATACGTACGTATACACCCCCCCATACGTACGTATACACCCCCCCATACGTACGTATACACTCCCCCATACGTACGTATACACCCCCCCCATACGTACGTATACACCCCCCCCATACGTACGTATACACCCCCCCATACGTACGTATACACCCCCCCATGCGTGCGTATACACCCCCCCATACGTACGTATACACCCCCCCCATGCGTGCGTATACACCCCCCATACGTACGTATACACCCCCCCACATACGTGCGTATACACCACCCCCCCCATACGTACGTATACACCCCCCATACGTACGTATACACCCCCCATACGTACGTATACACCCCCCATACGTACGTATACACCCCCCATACGTAAGTATACACCCCCCATACGTAAGTATACACCCCCACATACGTGCGTATACACCACCCCCCCCACATGCGTGCGTATACACCACCCCCCCACATACGTGCGTATACACCTCCCCCCCACATACGTGCGTATACACCACCCCCCCACATACGTGCGTATACACCCCCCCATACGTACGTATACACCCCCCATGCGTGCGTATACACCCCCCCACATACGTGCGTATACACCTCCCCCCCACATGCGTGCGTATACACCCCCCCACATGCGTGCGTATACACCCCCCCACATGCGTGCGTATACACCCCCCCAGATGCGTGCGTATACACCCCCCACATACGTGCGTATACACCTCCCCCCCACATGCGTGCGTATACACCCCCCCACATGCGTGCGTATACACCCCCCCACATGCGTGCGTATACACCCCCCCACATGCGTGCGTATACACCCCCCCCACATGCGTGCGTATACACCCCCCCACATGCGTGCGTATACACCCTCGCCACATGCGTGCGTATACACCACCCCCCCCACAAAAGTGCGTATACACCCCCCCACATGCGTGCGTATACACCCCCCCCACATGCGTGCGTATACACCCCCCCACATGCGTGCGTATACACCCCCCCACATGCGTGCGTATACACCCCCCCACATGCGTGCGTATACACCCTCCCCACATGCGTGCGTATACACCACCCCCCCCACATATGTGCGTATACACCCCCCCACATATGTGCGTATACACCCCCCCACATGCGTGCGTATACACCCCCCCACATGCGTGCGTATACACCCCCCCCACATGCGTGCTTATACACCCCCCCACATGCGTGCGTATACACCACCCCCCCACATATGTGCGTATACACCCCCCCACATGCGTGCGTATACACCCCCCCCACATGCGTGCGTATACACCCCCCCACATGCGTGCGTATACACCCCCCCCACATACGTGTGTATACACCACCCCCCCCCACATATGTGCGTATACACAACCCCCCCACATACGTGCGTATACACCTACCCCCCGCCCCCCCACATATGTGCGTATACACCACCCCCCCACATACGTGTGTATACACCCCCCACATATGTGCGTATACACCACGCCCCCCCCCACATATGTACGTATACACCACCCCCCCCCCACATACGTGCGTATACACCACCCCCCCCCCACATATGTGCGTATACACCACCCCCCCCACATACGTGCGTATACACCACCCCCCCCACATACGTGCGTATACACCCCCCCCACCACCCCCCCCCCACATACACACACGCATACGTGCGTATACACCCCCCTCCCCCCCCCCCACATACGTACACGTCTCGTGACGCGCGCTCTCTCCTCCGCTGGGTCTCATGGCGCTCTCTCCTCCCCTGGGTCTCATGGCGCTCTCTCCTCCCCTTGGTCTCATGGCGCTCTCTCCCCTGGGTCTCATGGCGCTCTCTCCTCCCCTGGGTCTCATGGCGCTCTCTCCTCCCCTGGGTCTCATGGCGCTCTCTCCTCCCCTGGGTCTCATGGCGCTCTCTCCTCCCCTGGGTCTCATGGCGCTCTCTCCTCCCCTGGGTCTCATGGCGCTCTCTCCTCCCCTGGGTCTCATGGCGCTCTCTCCTCCCCTGGGTCTCATGGCGCTCTCTCCCCTGGGTCTCATGGCGCTCTCTCCTCCCCTGGGTCTCATGGCGCTCTCTCCTCCCCTGGGTCTCATGGCGCTCTCTCCTCCCCTGGGTCTCATGGCGCTCTCTCCTCCCCCGGGTCTCATGGCGCTCTCTCCTCCCCTGGGTCTCATGGCGCTCTCTCCTCCCCTGGGTCTCATGGCGCTCTCTCCTCCCCTGGGTCTCATGGCGCTCTCTCCTCCCCTGGGTCTCATGGCGCTCTCTCCTCCCCTGGGTCTCATGGCGCTCTCTCCTCCCCCGGGTCTCATGGCGCTCTCTCCTCCCTTGGTCTCATGGCGCTCTCTCCTCCCCCGGGTCTCATGGCGCTCTCTCCTCCCCCGGGTCTCATGGCGCTCTCTCCTCCCCCGGGTCTCATGGCGCTCTCTCCTCCCCTGGGTCTCATGGCGCTCTCTCCTCCCCCGGGTCTCATGGCGCTCTCTCCTCCCCCGGGTCTCATGGCGCTCTCTCCCCTGGGTCTCATGGCGCTCTCTCCTCCCCCGGGTCTCATGGCGCTCTCTCCCCTGGGTCTCATGGCGCTCTCTCCTCCCCTGGGTCTCATGGCGCTCTCTCCTCCCCTGGGTCTCATGGTGCTCTCTCCTCCCCCGGGTCTCATGGCGCTCTCTCCTCCCCTGGGTCTCATGGCGCTCTCTCCTCCCCTGGGTCTCATGGCGCTCTCTCCTCCCCCGGGTCTCATGGCGCTCTCTCCTCCCCCAGGGCCCAAACTTTGAGTTCAGCACGGAGACTCATGAGGAACTTCTGTACAACAAGGAGAAACTTCTAAACAACGGGGACAAGTGGGAGGCCGAGATCGGGGCGAATATCCAGGCTGACTTCCTCTACCGCTGACCCCCCTCGTCCGCTCTCTGCCCCCCCACCCCCGGGGGCGACCTGTTTCCCCTCTGACCCGCACAGCAAAGTCGTACTAAAATGTTGAATGCTTGGGCATCTCCTGCAGAGCATCGCGTCCTTTTCCAAAGCCTGGAGATTAGTAGAGAACCGTTGTATTGTCCTATCTGAGCCCTGCAGACCGTTGCACTATTAACACTATTAACACCTGGTCTGTACCTGAGCCCTGCAGAGCATCTCTGTAAATAAAATGTGCTGATCGGCACCCCCTCATTGTAATAAACTGTGTACCATCTGTGCGCCCAGGAGTGGGAAATACAGCAACCCCGCGCGCTCCACTCCCTATCCCTGCGCCTCCCCCTGTCCCGCGCGCTCCACTCCCTATCCCTGCGCCTCCTCCTGTCCCGCGCGCTCCACTCCCTATCCCTGCGTCTCCCCCTGTCCCGCGCGCTCCACTCCCTATCCCTGCGCCTCCCCCCATCCCGTGCACTGCACCTCCCCCTGTCCCGCGCGCTCCACTCCCTATCCCTGCGCCTCCCCCCTATACCGTGCACACTGTGCTCCCCCCTGTACCGCAAGCACTGTGCCTCCCCCTGTCCCACGCGCTCCACTCCCTATCCCTGCACCCCCTGTCCCGCGCGCTCCACTCCCTATCCCTGCGCCTCCTCCTGTCCCGCGCGCTCCACTCCCTATCCCTGCGCCTCCCCCTGTCCCGCGCGCTCCACTCCCTATCCCTGCGCCTCCCCCTGTCCCGCGCGCTCCACTCCCTATCCCTGCGCCTCCCCCTGTCCCGCGCGCTCCACTCCCTATCCCTGCGCCTCCCCCTGTCCCGCGCGCTCCACTCCCTATCCCTGCGCCTCCCCCTGTCCCGCGCGCTCCACTCCCTATCTCTGCGCCTCCCCCTGTCCCGCGCGCTCCACTCCCTATCCCTGCGCCTCCCCCCGTCCCGTGCACTGCGCCTCCCCCCTGTACCACACGCACTGTGCCTCCCCCCTGTCCTGCGCTCTCCACTCCCTATCCCTGCGCCTCCCCCCATGTCCCGCGCGCTCCACTCCCTATCCCTGCGCCTACCCTCTGTACCACACGCACTGTGCCTCCCCACTGTACCGCACGCACTGTGCCTCCCCCCTGTCCTGCGCTCTCCACTCCCTATCCCTGCGCCTCCCCCTGTCCTGCACGCACTGTGCCTCCCCCCTGTCCCGAGAGCTCTGTGTGTCTTCCATTATCCTTGAGGCTTGGGGGAGCGACGCACTGCGGGCTTGATGTTCGGGGGAGCGACACTCTAGGTTTGGGGGAACGACGCTCTGCAGGGTTGATGTTCGGGGGAGCGATGCTCGGTAGGTTTGGGGGAGCGACGCTCTGCAGGCTTGATGTTCGGGGGAGCGACGCTCTGCAGGCTTGATGTTCGGGGGAGTGACGCTCGGCATGGTTGATGTTCGGGGGAGCGACGCTCTGCAGGGCTGATGTTCGGGGGAGCGACGCTCTGCAGGCTTGATGTTCGGGGGAGCGACGCTCTGCAGGCTTGATGTTCGGGGGAGCGACGCTCTGCAGGCTTGATGTTCGGGGGAGCGACGCGCTGCAGGCTTGATGTTCGGGGGAGCGATGCTCGGTAGGTTTGGGGGAGCGACGCTCGGCAGGCTTGATGTTCGGGGGAGCGACGCTCTGCAGGGCTGATGTTCAGGGGAGCAATGCTCTGCAGGTGTGATTTAATGTATTGCTAAATAAAGCTGATTTCGTTTGAAAGTAAAAGTTTTTTTTAATCGATTGTATGGAACGGAATATAAATATAAATCTTATCTTCAGGAAATGTGATTATTTGTAATATGTTATAAATACTATATAAATATAAATAGGGGGGGGGGAGAGGGGTATGAGAGGGATGGGGGGGGAGAGAGGTAAATGGGGGGAGAGGGGTATGAGGTATTGGGGGGAGTGGGATGGGGTGAGGGAGATGGGAAGGGGATGGGGTGAGGGGGATGGAGGGGAAAGGGGTATGAGAGAGGGATGGAAGGGAAAGGGGTATGAGAGGGATGGGGGGAAGAGGGGTATGAGAGGGATGGGGGGAAGAGGGGTATGAGAGGGATGGAGGGGAAAGGGGTATGAGAGAGGGATGGGGGGAGGGGTATGAGAGAGGGATGGGGGGGACGGCTATGAGGGATGGGGGGGGAGGGGCATGAGGGATGGGGGGGAGGGGTATGAGGGATGGGGGGGTATGAGGGATGGGGGGAGGGGTATGAGGGATGGGGGGAGGGGTATGAGGGATGGGGGGGGAGGGGTATGAGGGATGGGGGGGGAGGGGTATGAGAGAGGGATGGGGGGGGGGGGTATGAGAGGGATGGGGGGGGGGGGGGGTATGAGAGGGATGGGGGGGGGAGCGGTATGAGAGGGATGGGGGGGAGAGGGGTATGAGGGATGGGGGGGGGAGAGGGGTATGAGAGAGGGATGGGGGAAGGGGTATGAGAGGGAGGGGTATGAGAGGGATGGGGGGGAGAGGTGTATGAGGGATGTGGGGGGGGGGGGGGGGGATGTGTGACGGTGAGGGTGTACCCAGGCCAATAAAAAGGTATTATGCCCGGCTCGGTGAGCCTGAGCCATATTGGGGAGTTTGAAGTGTCGGCTCTGCCACCCAGTTATGGCATGAGCACTGTATTGTAATAAAGATGTATGCGTGTGTTACTGTTCCAGGAGTGCCAACCAGCGGAGATTCACAGATTCCAGGAGTGCCAACCAGCGGAGATTCACAGATTCCAGGAGTGCCAACCAGCGGAGATTCACAGATTCCAGGAGTGCCAACCAGCGGAGATTCACAGATTCCAGGAGTGCCAACCAGCGGAGATTCACAGATTCCAGGAGTGCCAACCAGCGGAGATTCACAGATTCCAGGAGTGCCAACCAGCGGAGATTCACAGATTCCAGGAGTGCCAACCAGCGGAGATTCACAGATTCCAGGAGTGCTAACCAGCGGAGATTCACAGATTCCAGGAGTGCCAACCCGCGGAGATTCACAGATTCCAGGAGTGCCAACCAGCGGAGAGTCACAGATTCCAGGAGTGCCAACCAGCGGAGATTCACAGATTCCAGGAGTGCTAACCAGCGGAGATTCACAGATTCCAGGAGTGCCAACCAGCGGAGATTCACAGATTCCAGGAGTGCCAACCAGCGGAGATTCACAGATTCCAGGAGTGCCAACCAGCGGAGATTCACAGATTCCAGGAGTGCCAACCAGCGGAGATTCACAGATTCCAGGAGTGCCAACCAGCGGAGATTCACAGATTCCAGGAGTGCCAACCAGCGGAGATTCACAGATTCCAGGAGTGCCAACCAGCGGAGATTCACAGATTCCAGGAGTGCCAACCAGCGGAGATTCACAGATTCCAGGAGTGCCAACCAGCGGAGATTCACAGATTCCAGGAGTGCCAACCAGCAGAGATTCACAGATTCCAGGAGTGCCAACCAGCGGAGATTCACAGATTCCAGGAGTGCCAACCAGCGGAGATTGACAGATTCCAGGAGTGCCAACCAGCGGAGATTCACAGATTCCAGGAGTGCCAACCAGCGGAGATTCACAGATTCCAGGAGTGCCAACCAGCGGAGATTCACAGATTCCAGGAGTGCCAACCAGCGGAGATTCACAGATTCCAGGAGTGCCAACCAGCGGAGATTCACAGATTCCAGGAGTGCCAACCAGCGGAGATTCACAGATTCCAGGAGTGCCAGCCAGCTGAGATTCACAGATTCCAGGAGTGCCAACCAGCGGAGATTCACAGATTCCAGGAGTGCCAACCAGCGGAGATTCACAGATTCCAGGAGTGCCAACCAGCGGAGATTCACAGATTCCAGGAGTGCAAACCAGCAGAGATTCACAGATTCCAGGAGTGCTAACCAGCGGAGATTCACAGATTCCAGGAGTGCTAACCAGCGGAGATTCACAGATTCCAGGAGCGCCAACCAGCAGAGATTCACAGATTCCAGGAGCGCCAACCAGCAGAGATTCACAGATTCCAGGAGTGCCAACCAGCGGAGATTCACAGATTCCAGGAGTGCCAACCAGCGGAGATTCACAGATTCCAGGAGTGCCAACCAGCGGAGATTCGCAGATTCCAGGAGTGCCAACCAGCGGAGATTCACAGATTCCAGGAGTGCCAACCAGCAGAGATTCACAGATTCCAGGAGTGCTAACCAGCAGAGATTCACAGATTCCAGGAGTGCCAACCAGCGGAGATTCACAGATTCCAGGAGTGCCAACCAGCGGAGATTCACAGATTCCAGGAGTGCCAACCAGCGGAGATTCACAGATTCCAGGAGTGCCAACCAGCGGAGATTCACAGATTCCAGGAGTGCCAACCAGCGGAGATTCACAGATTCCAGGAGTGCTAACCAGCAGAGATTCACAGATTCCAGGAGTGCCAACCAGCAGAGATTCACAGATTCCAGGAGTGCCAACCAGCAGAGATTCACAGATTCCAGGAGTGCCAACCAGCGGAGATTCACAGATTCCAGGAGTGCCAACCAGCGGAGATTCACAGATTCCAGGAGTGCCAACCAGCGGAGATTCGCATATTCCAGGAGTGCCAACCAGCGTAGATTCACAGATTCCAGGAGTGCCAACCAGCGGAGATTCACAGATTCCAGGAGTGCCAACCAGCGGAGATTCACAGATTCCAGGAGTGCCAACCAGCGGAGATTCACAGATTCCAGGAGTGCCAACCAGCGGAGATCCGCAGATTCCAGGAGTGCCAACCAGCGGAGATTCGCAGATTCCAGGAGTGCTAACCAGCGGAGATTCACAGATTCCAGGAGTGCCAACCAGCGGAGATTCACAGATTCCAGGAGTGCCAACCAGCGGAGATTCACAGATTCCAGGAGTGCCAACCAGCGGAGATTCACAGATTCCAGGAGCGCCAACCAGCGGAGATTCACAGATTCCAGGAGCGCCAACCAGCGGAGATTCACAGATTCAAGGAGCGCTAACCAGCGGAGATTCACAGATTCCAAGAGTGCTAACCAGCGGAGATTCACAGATTCCAGGAGTGCCAACCAGCGGAGATTCACAGATTCCAGGAGTGCCAACCAGCGGAGATTCACAGATTCCAGGAGTGATAACCAGCGGAGATTCACAGATTCCCGGAGTGCCAACCAGCGGAGATTCACAGATTCCAGGAGTGCCAACCAGCGCAGATTCACAGATTCCAGGAGTGCCAACCAGCGCAGATTCACAGATTCCAGGAGTGCCAACCAGCGGAGATTCACATATTCCAGGAGTGCCAACCAGCGGAGATTCACAGATTCCAGGAGTGCCAACCAGCGGAGATTCACAGATTCCAGGAGTGCCAACCAGCGGAGATTCACAGATTCCAGGAGTGCCAACCAGCGGAGATTCACAGATTCCAGGAGTGCCAACCAGCGGAGATTCACAGATTCCAGGAGTGCCAACCAGCGGAGATTCACAGATTCCAGGAGTGCCAACCAGCGGAGATTCGCAGATTCCAGGAGTGCCAACCAGCGGAGATTCACAGATTCCAGGAGTGCCAACCAGCGGAGATTCACAGATTCCAGGAGTGCCAACCAGCGGAGATTCGCAGATTCCAGGAGTGCCAAACAGCGTAGATTCACAGATTCCAGGAGTGCCAACCAGCGGAGATTCACAGATTCCAGGAGCGCCAACCAGCGGAGATTCACAGATTCCAGGAGCGCCAACCAGCGGAGATTCACAGATTCCAGGAGTGCCAACCAGCGGAGATTCACAGATTCCAGGAGTGCCAACCAGCGGAGATTCACAGATTCCAGGAGTGCCAACCAGCGGAGATTCACAGATTCCAGGAGTGCCAACCAGCGGAGATTCACAGATTCCAGGAGTGCCAACCAGCGGAGATTCACAGATTCCAGGAGTGCCAACCAGCGGAGATTCGCAGATTCCAGGAGTGCCAACCAGCGGAGATTCACAGATTCCAGGAGTGCCAACCAGCGGAGATTCACAGATTCCAGGAGTGCCAACCTGCGGAGATTCACAGATTCCAGGAGTGCAAACCAGCGGAGATTCACAGATTCCAGGAGTGCCAACCAGCGGAGATTCACAGATTCCAGGAGTGCCAACCTGCGGAGATTCGCAGATTCCAGGAGTGCCAACCAGCGGAGATTCACAGATTCCAGGAGTGCCAACCAGCGGAGATTCGCAGGGCGTGAGTTTCAGGGATGATTTTACTGTAAAGTGCTGTCAGGGTGTGTTTGGGTAGAAGGGGACCAGACTTGCTGGTTACCCCGAAACATGTACCCAGGAATCCTACCAGATCCCTGGAGACATGAAGACACAGACCACCGGACAAACTCCTCCCTAGGAAGCAGTTAGCAGCTCATTGCCAGATCTCCCTGCTTCAGCACAGACCAGAACAGTAAGACCGGGCAGGGGGAAATCACATTCCAGGGTCCCCTGGTATATGCCCAAACCCCCAGAACCCAGTGTAGGGGTTCGGTGTCTATCCCGCCAGGTATAAGGTGGCGAGAGGAAAAATGTTTTTAAGTTCAGCGCTTAAGGAATAAAAGGGGCTGTTTGATAACTTTGGTTAGGAAGCTCCTAGCGCTCTGAAACTTGCTTTGCGCGTAGTTCAGATAGGAACATGGAAAACACCCATAGCATAATTTTTATAAGTTTGTATAAATATTGATGAATGAAAGTACCCCTCGAATTGTGTATCAAACATGTTAGGCACATTTGGGCTTTCATTCAGACTACCGGGGACCGGTAAATACTCATTTATTACAGCCCCCACTTAGTATACGTCTAGTGACTCACTAAAGCAGATAAGAATTTGCAGCTCCGGACTTCTAAGGCATCCCGCTGGCTTGGTGCCACGATGTCTATAAAAGCCCAGAGTTGAAAGGGCTCAGTGTCCCCAAGGTGTTAGTTGGGGAGGGGATCCTCAAGTACCCCCATCCTAGTGTAAAGTCTGGGCAGTTTGGCAAATGGTGGCCATCCCAGACTTGGTGTCGCCAGGGAGAGGGGCTGGGTCTCATATGCTAAAGAGCGAAGGTGCTAAGTTGGCGCATGCTCTTAGCAGAATGAGCAGCCCCCTCTGCCAGGTTTCCAAAGTATTGGCAACTCCAGGATAGGTTGGAAAACTCATTCCCACGGAGAGATTGGCTGCACTGGTTAGAGATAGGGATTTAAACTCTATAAGAACTCATGCAGCCCATCGGGAATCAGATTCAGAGATTCATGAACAATTCATCTAAAGAATCACGGTTCCAGCTAAGAGACATCTAAGATTTCGTAAGATACAAGATTCCACACGCCATTACCGTGGCGGCAGAGCGAAAGAAGCAGCGCCGGCGGAGTACAAAGCAGCGGCAAGTTGCACTTCTGACCGCGGACCATTTCAAGCTATTTTGCGAGCAACTCCCACTCCTGGGAAATTGCTCCTAGAAACTTTGTTTTTCAAGATTTAATTTGGGAACATTTTATTTCGTTTGGCCTCGTCCCAGTAAGTGTATTTTGATTGTATTTGTGTAACATTGTGTGTACTGTATGTCCATTCGTGAAATAAATTACAATTTATTTTATCTCCTTGCTTTGCTCAATCATATGATCCCGGGTATAAATGTGTTAAAAGGGCTGGTCTAGGAGGCGCATGCGCGACGGGATCGGAGATGGAGGCTTGATCTGAGTGCTCCGTTACCCGCCGGCGAAAATTAGCAAAATAACACCAAAAAAACCCAACACAGCCCAAAATAAAATATTGCCCCCGGCCCAGCTAGTCTCACTGGACATACAAGGATGGCGGCGACCCGCAAGAAGTCCAAGCAGAAGGTGGATGTCCGCACCTACTTTACCGGAGCGAAAAAGCCCAGGGAGACTGAAAATATGGCGGCATCTGACTCAGACTCCGCACCGGAGCTGGAGATGGCCACGGAGGAGCTGACGCGGTCATTGAAGCGAGAGATAGCGCAGCTTCTCTCCGACCTTAAGACATTTTTCCGGGGGGGAGGTAGAACATCTGCGGAAAGATATTCTTAGCATCGGCAACCGCACGAATGCATTGGAGGAGAAGATGGAGGCGACTTCCAAATGCCAAAGGGAGACTGGGTCCCAGATCGCTAGGCTGGAAAGGAGGGTGGCAGAACTGGAGGAGCGCCACGAAGATAGCGAGAACCGGGACAGGAGAAATAACTTACGGGTCAGGGGAATACCGGAGGAAATACTGGACCCAGATCGGCTAATCAACAGATGGATGACATCTATCATGCCGGGGAAAACTGAGGCCGAGTTAGTTATGGATCGGTGTCACCGAGCATTGCGGGCCCGTCCACTGGCCATCAATCCCCCAAGGGACATAATACTCCACCTGCACCACTTTACAACAAAGGAGGAGATCTGCAGGCTGACCGGGGCTACACCGCTGGTGCCGTTTGAGGGGGTCGAAATGGCCATATTTCAGGACATTTCGCCAATCACGCTGGTGCGAAGGAAGGCCCTCCAGCCCGTAACATGACTACTGCGGGACAAGGAGATAAGATACAGATGGGCCTTCCCATTCGCGCTGGTCGTGGTGCAGAATGGCCGGACACAGGCACTTAAACATCTATCAGATGGTCCGGAGTTCCTGAGGAGGCTGGGGCTCCCCGACATGCAGCTTCCGGAGGCCCCGGAGACATGCCCCCCCCCCCCGGCCAGCAGAGTGGGAGAAGGTGGGCACGGTGACCGGGCAGCGGAGGGGAAAGGCGGGACCCTCGAGACCCGTCTGAAGTTCACAGTCGCAGCCACTCTATACGCCCTGGGTTACCTGCCTCTGAATCTGATTCTCCCCCAAACTAACTGCTAAGTTGGGGTGGGAAGGCCACGGAGACTGGTTCCCCCCACCCCCCTCCCTTTTGCCTGAGACCATCCCCTTCCTCTGGACTGTGACCACCGACCCAATGGGGGACCCAGCGGCGGCTGAAAATAAAAAATAAAATTCTCCCACTTACCAAGATGGCGGTCCGGCTGAACACGAGGGATGATCGGGTGAAGGCGCGCTGAAAGGAAATGGCGGATGCTGTTTTGGCGCGAAGTTGTGGTGCCACAATCAGCTCCGCCCTCGGGATACGCCTTCCCCCTCTGCTGCTCGCAGGCGGATATGAGAGCGCGGCAGTGATGACGTCGGGGGGCGGATTTTTCAGCTCACAGGAGTAGCTGGACAGGGGCTGGAGGAGCTCCCGGGGGGTGCGCGAATTCCCCCGTCGAGGAGAGTGGGAGGGAGCAAGGTACTCGCTACCGCAGCAGAGGGGAACCGGGTCCCGGGACTGGGTGCGGCCCTGTGGCCCAGAAAGATAACAGCTGGATGGCTGCGGGGGGGTGGGGGGGTGGGGGGAATAATAATAAAATACGAATATATCAGTCTAGGGCTGGAGAGGGAGTACGCTAGGGGCGTAGATAAGGATCAGAGAGTGGGTCTACATATACAGCAGCGGGTATTACACTTTAGGATGCCAGCAGGGCAGCTAGGGCAGGGTCATCCGGGGTACCTGCCTCGTTATTTCTCCCCTGCAACACCGGTTGGAGATGAGTGACACCTTTGGTACTATAGCAAAGTTAGCTATGCAGTTGGGCTACCAGGGGGCTACTCACCAGTTAAATTGGGTTAGTCTTAGCTTGAGGTTAAAGCTAGTTTAGATGATGGTTATATAACATAGCGTCGCCGGCGGGGGGGGGCAGATGTCTGCCCTCGTCCCCGCCTGCTGGCATGTGCCGACCGTGGCTGGGCTGCGGTCCTAAACCACAGTCCAGTCAAAGACCTGGGAATGCGTGGGCAGGAACACTTCCCACGAGCCTGGACAGGAGGGAGGGCGAGTCCAAGGCATGACTGCTATTCCCGGGCAGCAAACCATAGGTCGACTAGGACCACATTGGTTTTATGTGTGGATGTTGTGTGGATTTGTGTTTTTTGTCTCCCCCCCTGTGTTTCCCCCCCACCTCCAGGCTCCCTCAGAGGAAGTACAAAGGCAACATGGAAACAACTCAGCTGCTCCTGGCGCTCTTCGCGGACACGAGGCACGGGTAGGACATGTCCTTACACTGTATACTTGGGCTCCCTATATGCACACACATGGCAGTGACGTTCATCTCACAAAATGTTAAGGGCTTTAATTCCCCACAAAAGCGCAGAATCGCCTTTGCAGAATTTAAACGCCGGAAAACAGATGTTCTCTTCCTCCAAGAGACGCACTATAGCTCCAGCAAAAACCCAGGGTTCATAGACAAAAACCTTAGACGATTTTACCTCGCCTCAGCTAAAGAGAAGAAAAGAGGGGTTGCTATATTATTCCACAATAGAGTCCCTTTCGAGGTAGAACAGACAAAGCGAGACCCAGAAGGTAGATATATTATCCTGGTGGGACTTCTACAGCAGTGTAGGGTGATCCTAGCATGCGTCTATGCCCCATGTGAGCGTGATCCCCAGTTCTTTGATGCATTTTTTCTCAAACTCCAGCGATGGGCAGTAGGAAACGTTATTGTCGCGGGAGACGTTAATAAAGTCATGGACCCTCGCATAGATAGATCCCCACGACATGAGAGGGAGAGGCAGGCAGGGGTCACGACATTGTTGGAAGGTCTACGGAGAGACTGTCTGGTGGACATATGGCGGGAACAACACCCTGGCGAGCGTAGCTATTCATTTTACTCACACCCCCACGACAGTTATAGAAGGACCGACCACTTCTTTGTCTCGAGCAGAATGGTCACCCAAATCTCCGACACTATAATTCATGACATTTCATGGTCGGACCATGCATCAATAGAGCTGCGATGCACGCAAATTAGGCCGATTAGCCCGGGAGCAAACTGGAAACTGAACGAATCCCTGATTAAGATCCCGGAACTAGAACAGACAGTTAAAGACGAGATCAGGCAGTTTTTCTCATTAAACACGGGCAGTGTGGATTCTCACATCACATTGTGGGAGGCTCACAAGGCCACGCTGCGAGGAATATTGATCAGCTTAGCAGCAAGACGGAAAAAGCTAAGGGAGGCCAAATTGACTCAGCTATATAAGAGGTTACATGAGCTCTCTACACTCCATCGCCGATCAGGTAGAGGGGACATTTTAAAGGAGCTGAAGGATGTAAGGATAGAGCTTAACCTCCTTCCCGGGCCGAGAGGGACCTGAGCTGGACAAAGAAGAAATTCTTTGAGAAAGCCAACAAACCAGACACCATGTTAGCTAATCGGATCCGCAATAAACAGCCAAATTATAATATACAGGCAATCAAGACTACATCAGGAGAACTGTCCTCCAACCCCAAACGTATAGTGGAAGAGTTTAGACTTTTTTATGAGCAGTTATACAACGGGGAGAAGGTGGCACATAGCATAAAGACTAACAACACACTTCAGTCATTCCTAAGAGAAGCGGATCTCCCTAGGCTGAGCAGGCTGGAGCGCGAGGCAATTCAGAAGGATTTTACATTGGAGGAATTGATAGGGGTTATTAAGAACCTAAAACCCTCCAAAGCCCCAGGCCCCGATGGGTTTTCCAATTTATATTATAAAAAATTTGTCGGGAGTTTAGCTCCGCATATGCTCCAAGTATTCAACGGAGTACTGGCAGGGGAACCCTTCACAGCCCACATGCTCCAGGCGTCGATATCCCTAATTCATAAGAAGGATAAAGATCCCACAAATTGCCAAAGTTACAGGCAGATATCTTTAATCAATTCGGACATTAAAATTTACTCCAAACTACTGGCCAATAGATTGAGCGTGGTCCTGCCAAGGCTTATTCACCCGGATCAGGTTGGCTTTATTAGGGACAGACAAGCGGCCGACAATACCAGAAGAATAATAGATATCATTGATTTCATTAATGCCAACGGGATCCGCGGCATAGCACTGAGCTTAGACTGGCCATACATGGAATCTACGCTTGGAGCGTTCGGGTTCAGGGGGAAAATACTAGGGGCAATAAAAGCATTATACACAACCCCGGCTGCCAAGGTGGTTCACCAAGGCTTCCCGACGGAGCTGTTTAAAATCAAAAGCGGAACCAGGCAGGGCTGCCCACTCTCGCCCTTGCTGTTCGCCCTATGCGTGGAACCGCTAGCAGAGCACATCCGTAGCAACCCGGACATATCGGGAATCCAAATCCACTCGCAGGAACATAAAGTGGCTCTATACGCAGATAGTGCTAGAAAAGAGTGATAAAACAGGCGCTACTTCGTGAATGAAATTAGTGAAAATTAATTAAGAAAGGTGGTACAGATAGGATTAATAATCCAACCCCTTGCTCAAACCTCACTGGTGGGACCTGTGTCACGGGTTCCAAGGGTTAAGTATTGCTCAAAACATCCAGGGGGAGCATGTGGGGAGATAAGAGAACAATATATACATATAAGTGCAGACGTCAAGTATTTTATGGATATAAAAGCAGTGTCTTGGCTCTTATGGTTGATCTACTCACAGGAGCAAGGTGATATTTTGAGCAGTTGGCAAATTGGGTTGCCACCCTTGAAGATATCTATGAGTTGTACCCCCCTAGCGATTCTCCGTCAGCAGTGTATGTATAGAGAGAGGGAGAAAACGACATAGTGCGATCAATATGATAGTTTATATTTGAAAAAACACAATTAAAATGCGCACTTACAATTTTCACAAAAGTTTAAAAGCATGTATCCTCCATTCACACATGTTACGCCGATGCTCGCCACAAACCGGGACTGGACCGCGGGGCTGAGGTGGGGTTATATAATCACCGACCTGAGTCCACGCAGACTGATCCGGAGTGCGCAGTTCGTAGTCGTACATCGCAGGGTCAGGATTGGAGAAGGCAGCATCGTCGTTATGGAAGCAGGAGTTCGGCAACAGGTAGTCAGGATTTCCCCGCTTCAGCTTAGGAGCGTGAGCGCGGGGGTGGCTTCTGCGTGAGGAGCGGCCTCGGCCCGTGACGCCGATCTCAGCAGGAGGAGACAGCAGGCTGGCCGAAGTTCACCGCAGGGCAGCGTCGGGAAGAACCAACGCTTCAGCGCAGAAGTCCAAGGCAGGTCACTGCAAGAGGATCGCAGCAAGCCACAGGAAAGGAAGGGTAGCCACTGCTAGGAGGGAATGCAGCAGGTACCGGTGCTGGCAACACGCTTCAGCACAGACGTCCCGGGTAGGCCACTGCAGGAGAATAGCAGCAGGCCAGTGCTGGCATCAACGCTTCAGCACAGACGTCCAGGGCAGGCCACTGCAAGGAGATAGCAGCAGGCCGCAGGAAAGGAAGGGTAGCCACTGCTAGGAGGGAATGCAGCAGTACCAGTGCTGGCATCAACGCTTCAGCACAGACGTCCAGGATAGGCCACTTCAGGAGAATAGCGGCAGGCCACAGGACAGGAAGGGTAGCTACTGCTAGGAGGGAATGCAGCAGTTACCAGTGCTGGCATCAACGCTTCAGCACAGACGTCCAGGGTAGGCCACTGCAAGGAGATAGCAGCAGGCCAGTGCTGGCAACAACGCTTCAGCACAGACGTCCAGGACCAGGCCACTGCAAGGAGATAGCAGCAGGCCGCAGGAAAGGAAGGGTAGCCACTGCTAGGAGGGAATGCAGCAGTACCAGTGCTGGCATCAACGCTTCAGCACAGACGTCCAGGATAGGCCACTTCAGGAGAATAGCGGCAGGCCACAGGACAGGAAGGGTAGCTACTGCTAGGAGGGAATGCAGCAGTTACCAGTGCTGGCATCAACGCTTCAGCACAGACGTCCAGGGTAGGCCACTGCAAGGAGATAGCAGCAGGCCAGTGCTGGCAACAACGCTTCAGCACAGACGTCCAGGACCAGGCCTCTGGATACTCAGGAACTTGGAAGGTAAGAACGCTAGGAGAGAGGCCTGGGGTGGTTTGTGGCAGAGTCAGTAACATAGAGATATGAGTAGTTATGCTCGGCGCTGGTTCAGAGCCAACGCCTAGAATATAAAGGGCGGAGATCCAATCACAGGAGGAGGGTGTGTGAGAATTCCTCCAATGAAGTAGCACAGGGCAGAAGCTGCAATGAGAGGCAGCACCTGTGCCATAGATTGCCAGAGGAAGCCTGCAACTGCACAGGTCTGCAAGGCAAAAGTCAAAGCCAGTAGTGGATTCCTTACAGTACCCCCCCCTTCAGGTGAGACCTCCGGACGAACAAGATCCATCACAGATTTGGGGGACATGGAATTGTTCCTAAACCTCCTTAGGCGAGAGGTGGCATTGAAAGCCCATAGTTTGTTGGGATTCCTTACAGTACCCCCACCACTGGGTGAGAAGCCTGGGTGAACAGGACCATTCATAGGTCTGGGAGACATTGAGTTGTTCCTGAAGTGTCTCCGGCGAGAATTAGGTCCACAATCCAGATGTACATTGGCAAGTGCCATGAAAGACAGCGGTGGTACTGCAGTTCCTTGGTACATGGACAATGGGACCTGAGGGCTCCGGAATGGGAACATCGGAAGGACAGTAGCCAGGTGTCCGGTGCATAGTAATAGTCCAAGAGTACGGGACACAGGACACAGATTGTCGGACATAAATGGCAGAGGGACCTTCAGAGAAGGCAATGTCTTTGGTGAAATCAGCACGGAGGAAGTTGCGAGAGTCTTTAGCTTCCAAGGAATTCCGGGTGGTGGTTAGCAAGGGAATGGGGCGGGAGGGTTCACTACATACTATAGCAGCGGTACTTTTGATACCAAGCAGGGTTGCTATCCCAAGCAATTTGCGAGAGTCTGTAGCAGTGTGCATGCAACTCTTGGTCATGGTACTGGCAGTTGAAGAAGAATCCGCTTCCTTTGGTTTGTGATCTTTAGAGAGAATCAAATCCGAAATTGTGGCCTTGGCGAAGAACATAATAAGCATGTCTATACCCATAGTGGACCCATAGAGAACAGGAACGGACACTTCAGGTAAAGCGACGAGGTCCAGTAAGGGTGTCTTCGTCTTAGAGAGAGGCCAATTGCCATACAGATCGGGCACTTTGGGCACCGCAGAGAGACCTGCAAGTAAGGAGTCTGTTTGAAAGGTGAGAAAACAGATTTCATCCAAAAAACAAGGCAGGCGGTTAAGCGGTGCATCAACCTTAGGGAAAAAAGTCTTGGGGTTAAAGCCTCCAACACAGAGAAAGAAGACAGAGAACTAGAGCTTGGCTTCGGAGTGGAGGTCCCAGGTACCCAGGTCTCACATGATACTGTGGGAGAAGCAATGCAAATTGTTACTGTTTTAAACATAGGGTTTTTAACATCGGTAGCTCCAGGCACCTTTTTGAGAGGTAACCCTAGTTTTGGGACAGGACAGTCAATAGCAAGTACCCCAAGTATTGTGGAAGACACAGAGAAAAATAAGTCCATTTTAAAGACGGGATCTTCTGAAAAAAGGGAAAGTTCCAAATGCGATACCCCTGAGTTCGTGGTAGTAGACATACAGTCAGTAGTGGATACCCCGAATACTGTGGGCGAATCAGCGTGAAACAGTATTATTACAGGAGTGGGCATCCCAGACTTAAAGTCATTTTTAATCATGCCGGAGGCTGTGGCATGACCCGTGAGAGAAACTGGGGTAAACTCTCCAACAGACACAAGGGACATCTTGCTTTTTACAGAATTGGGTCCCTGAGAATCCCTAGTGAGGGCATCAGACTCCATGGGAGACTTAGTGACAGGGGTTTTGGAACTGATTAAAGGAATTGCAGGTATCACAGATTTAATAGGAGAAATACCTTGCAAAACAGAAATTTTAGTAAAGGTGATAGGCATCACAGATAGGGCAGACAGAAGTAAGCTAGGCAAGGTTGCTTCTATAACAGAAGATTTGACAGCGGCAAAGCTTAACTCAGCGGCTGCTAGAGAACTTTTAACTACAGTGAGAAGGGACTGCAGATTTACAAAGTCAGGGATAAAGGGAGTCTCAAACTTGAAAGCCTGATCCTTCAAAAAGAAGGGCCCTAACTTTAATGGTACTGAGGGAGCAACAGCAGATACGCTGATCTCAGTAGGGGTCACTTGGAAAGGAGCATAATATGTACTGTTCGCTTTAAACCCTAGGATTTGAGAAGAGGAGAACTCAGACAGTGCAAGTGGGGTAACCACGCCTGTGCTGGTCTCTGAAGTGGGTATTTGGGAAGGAGTGTCTGGGACATCAGAAACGACAACAGATTCCACGAAAAGGGGTCTATGCTCAGAAGCAGGGGTCTCAGCTCTCTGAGTGACAGACGGGGTCAGCAAAATACCTAGGAGTAGGGATTCTGCGAACAGGTTTAGAGAAACAAACGGCTCCAGAGTACTTTTTACTGGAGCCAGTATTATTGCCGAAAGTTCAGGGGGCATAACCCCGAGAATTTTAGCCGAGTCAGAGGTCAAAAGGGGTTGATCCTCTGAGGCTAAGGAGGTATCCCTGACTGACGAACTAAAGGGATCTACCAAGGAAGATTCACAGGGCTGACCTGCAGGGGTTAACATAGGAAAAACCCCAAGGGTTAAATTACTCTGTACCTGAGAATCAGAGAAATAGAAGCTAGTCTCCGAGAGTGGGGTCATAGGGGGTTCTGCCTCTTGCCCTAGGGACCTATCATTAGACTGCGGAATACTAGGGTTAACAGTAGGAACCTCACAGAGCAGACTAGCAGGGGTTAATACAGAAAAAACCTCGGAAACAGAGCTTAGAATTTTTGGTTTAGGAAAAGAGGGCAAACAGGACTCATTCTCTGGTGCTAGGGAAGACACACTGACCTGGGGACTGCAGGGATTTACAGTGGGGAACGCATAAGCCTGACTAGCAGGGGTTAAGACCGAAATAACCTCAGGGACAGAATTTAGGGAGGTTAACTCAGGATTAGGGAGCGTGGCAGCTTCTTCCTTAGCGGGCAGCGACAGAGAAATGGTTTGACCATTCTTAGGAGAGAGAGGTAACCCCACAGGTTTAGTAACAGGACTGGTAGCACAGAGAATCTGCCAAGCAGCAGCATAGCTGGCAAGGAGGGGATCCTGTTCTATTATGTGAGTGTCTAGTGTTGAGGAAAATACATGGAGTGTATCTTGAGACTGAGCCAACATGAGGAGGGCGCTCTGTTCTACTAGATGAATGTCCAGTGATGAGGCCAGGGCATAGATTGCCTCTTGGGCGTCGGCCAGTTCCATAGGGTTCACATTATCCCAGGTTAAAGGGGAATCAGGGGAGCGAATACAAGCGGCTAGAGACTGTTTTAAGTTCAGGATGCAGTAAGCCTTAATAAAGAGATCACAACGGCATTGTCTTTGCAAAGGGGTTAAACCTTCATACGTCCACAGTTCATCAACCAGGGGTAGTACTTCACACAAATACTGGCCTTCATAGTGGGACTGATACGCAGGACGGGACATAACTTCAGTTGGAAAATTGCCATCCCCCGCCACGGCGCGGTCCGGTTTTAACGGGCCGAGCATACTGTTACGCCGATGCTCGCCACAAACCGGGACCGGACCGCGGGGCTGAGGTGGGGTTATATAATCACCGACCTGAGTCCACGCAGACTGATCCGGAGTGCGCAGTTCGTAGTCGTACATCGCAGGGTCAGGATTGGAGAAGGCAGCATCGTCGTTATGGAAGCAGGAGTTCGGCAACAGGTAGTCAGGATTTCCCCGCTTCAGCTTAGGAGCGTGAGCGCGGGGGTGGCTTCTGCGCGTGGAGCGGCCTCGGCCCATGACGCCGATCTCAGCAGGAGGAGACAGCAGGCTGGCCGAAGTTCACCGCAGGGCAGCGTCGGGAAGAACCAACGCTTCAGCGCAGAAGTCCAAGGCAGGTCACTGCAAGAGGATCGCAGCAAGCCACAGGAAAGGAAGGGTAGCCACTGCTAGGAGGGAATGCAGCAGGTACCGGTGCTGGCAACACGCTTCAGCACAGACGTCCCGGGTAGGCCACTGCAGGAGAATAGCAGCAGGCCAGTGCTGGCATCAACGCTTCAGCACAGACGTCCAGGGCAGGCCACTGCAAGGAGATAGCAGCAGGCCGCAGGAAAGGAAGGGTAGCCACTGCTAGGAGGGAATGCAGCAGTACCAGTGCTGGCATCAACGCTTCAGCACAGACGTCCAGGATAGGCCACTACAGGAGAATAGCGGCAGGCCACAGGACAGGAAGGGTAGCTACTGCTAGGAGGGAATGCAGCAGTTACCAGTGCTGGCATCAACGCTTCAGCACAGACGTCCAGGGTAGGCCACTGCAAGGAGATAGCAGCAGGCCAGTGCTGGCAACAACGCTTCAGCACAGACGTCCAGGACCAGGCCTCTGGATACTCAGGAACTTGGAAGGTAAGAACGCTAGGAGAGAGGCCTGGGGTGGTTTGTGGCAGAGACAGTAACATAGAGGTAGGAATAGTTATGCTCGGCGCTGGTTCAGAGCCAACGCCTAGAATATAAAGGGCGGAGATCCAATCACAGGAGGAGGGTGTGTGAGAATTCCTCCAATGAAGTAGCACAGGGCAGAAGCTGCAATGAGAGGCAGCACCTGTGCCATAGATTGCCAGAGGAAGCCTGCAACTGCACAGGTCTGCAAGGCAATAGTCAAAGCCAGTAGTGGATTCCTTACAACACATTGTGATACATGCTTTTAAACTTTTGTGAAAATTGTAAGTGCGCATTTTAATTGTGTTTTTTCAAATATAAACTATCATATTGATCGCACTATGTAGTTTTCTCCCTCTCTCTATACATACACTGCTGACGGAGAATCGCTAGGGGGGTACAACTCATAGATATCTTCAAGGGTGGCAACCCAATTTGCCAACTGCTCAAAATATCACCTTGCTCCTGTGAGTAGATCAACCATAAGAGCCAAGACACTGCTCTATACGCAGATGACATCATTTTGACATTGACAAAACCGCTCACCTCGCTACCCAATCTGTTCGCCCTTCTGGAAAGATTCAACAGAATCTCGGGTTTTAAGATTAATCAGGCTAAATCCGAGGCGCTCAGTTTGAACATCCCGAGAGAAATAGAGAAATTAATAGAAATTAATTTTAAATTTCAATGGCAGCCTAAAACAATAAAGTACCTAGGGGTACATCTTACCAAACAGAGCTCCACTCTCTATCAGGCGAACTATCCAAAGCTATTAAGGGCCCTGACAAAGGAACTCAAAGTCTGGTCCACTTACGGAATCTCCTGGATTGGCAGAATCTATTGTGTCAAGATGAACCTTCTCCCCCATTTATTATATCTGTTCCAAACTCTCCCGATACCGGTGGAACGATCAGAGATCAAGGAATTACAAAACTCAGTCACAAAATTTATTTGGCAAAATAAAACACCACGGGTAAAAATGACAATTATGCAAAGATCCAGAGAGACCGGGGGCTTGGCAGTGCCGAGTTTGTTGGCATATTATAAAGCGGCCCAATTATGCCAAATTACCCAGTGGCATGGGAATCCAGATCTGAGACGGTGGGTGGCGCTGGAGAAGGAGGTGTGCGCCCCGTTGGAGATCAAGGATTTAATTTGGTACCCTAAATCGAGATTAAAAGACTTAAGGGACCCTTTGTCCTCCGTGCTCAATTCGTTGTCGGTCTGGGAGGCGGCTAAAAATAACCACTCATTAACCTCAAAACACACCTTAATGGCTCCCCTATATGGGAATCCAGATTTTGCTCCAGGGCTAGACGGTAAAAACTTCACACTATGGCAAAATAGGGGGCTCCAACGACTAAAAGACCTGGAGGGGCGAGACACCATCAAACCATTTGATCTATTACAGTCAGACAATGGCATCCCCAACACAGAATTCCCTTGATACCTCCAGGTCCGGGCATTTTACACCAAACACGTAAACAGACCACCGCTAACCAATTTCGAGAAGCTCTGTGGTCGGGGCGCCGACACACGGGAACTCATCTCTGCTTTGTACAGGGAAGTGGTCGGTTCTGACATTGACGGCCCACATAAACCCAGGTTCATGACACAATGGGAAACAGACTTGACAGGGCCACTAGAGGACGAAGACTGGACAGCGATTTTCAAGGCTGCGGCCAGTAGCTCGATCTGTACAACATTAAAGGAGAACTCATATAAAGTACTAATGAGGTGGTACCTCACCCCAGTTAGACTGGCAAAATTTGCAGCGGGAGCTTCCCCATGCGGAGTCCTGCCCACGACTCAGACCCGTGTGGATCCAAATAAGAGATTGGCTACAGAGGATCTTTTTGGGCCTCAAAATTCAGCTAGACCCGTGGGTGTTCCTATTAGGTAAACCTACGAAAGAAGTGTCTAGATCAGGGAACAAATTAATTGCACACTTTGCTACGGCTATGAGGTGTGAGACCGCAGCATTGTGGAAGCAGAATGCAATTCCATCATTAGATAAAATTCGGAACAGAATTTGGTTTGTTTGCCAGATGGAAAAGTTGACGAGTCTGGTCAACGACACTGGCCCAAAGTTTCAAAAAGTCTGGCTGCCTTGGCTGGCTCAGACGGACATCCCAGGGGTGAGCAATGCCTCCGTCTGGCGTTGATAAGAACTGGTGAGTTCTCCTTGGATGGTAGACAGGAGGTGACGTTGGTAGCACACGAGGGTGACAGTAGCCCCGCCACACGAGGTCGTCAAGGAAGGTTGGACACCCTCCTCCCCACTACCCGGTGCCACAAAGACAAGGATGGGCGCAATCCTAGGTCATCTGAATAGGAGCGGAGAATATTGAACACTAGATATACCTCCTCTGCCTCCCCCTCCCCCCCCCACCCCCCTTCCTACCCAATACCTTCCTGTCTTCCCTCCCCCATGTCTGTATGAATGGTGTATGCCCCACGGAACGCTTTTTACGGTACTCATGTGACAACTGTATGTTATATTCTGAAAAACCAATAAACAGAATGTTGAAAAAAAAAAAAGGGCTGGTCTCCCATGCAAATATGAGAGAGGGGGGGGGGTGGGTGGGAGAGGGGTATGAGAGAGGGGGGGGGGGGTGGGGGGGAGAGGGGTATGAGAGGGATGGGGGGGAGAGGGGTATGAGAGAGGGATGGGGACGAGAGGTATGAGAGAAGGATGGGGGGACGAGAGGTATGAGAAAGATGGGGGGAAGAGGGGTATAAGAGTGATCAGGGTGAGGGGGGTATGAGAGGGATGGCGGGGGAAGAGAGGCATGGGGGAGAGGAGTATGAGAAGGATGTGAGGGAGAGGGTTATGAGAGGGATGGGGGGAAGAAAGGGGTATGAGAGGGATGGGGGGAAGAAAGGGGTATGAGAGGGATGGGGGGAAGAAAGGGGTATGAGAGGGATGGGGGGAAGAAAGGGGTATGAGAGGGATGGCCTCAGTGCCATCTCTTCCCCTGTAAATGTTGTTAACCTTTTCATTTAACACTGACCTTCCTTAAATTTTACCCCACAAATGAAGCATCCCAACAGCCTGCCCTCATAGCTAATGTCCCACACTACGTCACTCCTACCACTCATTGTGACCAAGCACTGCCATCTACAGCACTTACTCCCTCACCTGCTGTCTCTGTAAGTTCCCCATCATACCTCTTAGATTGTAAGCTCTTTGGGGCAGGGATTTCCTTTCCTATTGTCTGATTTTGCTGCACTTACTGTATTATTATAATTCCCTGTACTGTATTCTTTGTGAAGCGCTGAGTACACTTTTGGTGCTATATAAATAAAGACATACAATACAATACAATGGGGAAGAGGGAGAGGGATGGGGAAGAGAGGGCTATAAGAGGGATGGGGGGGAAGAGAGGGGTATGAGAGGGATGGGGGAGAAGAGAGGGGTATGAGAGGTATGGGGGAGAGAGGTATGAGAGGGATGGGGGGACGAGATGGGTATGAGAGGGATGGGGGGGAGAGGTATGAGAGGGATGGGGGGGACAGGTATGAGAGGGATGGGGGGAAGAGAGGGGGATGAGAGAAGGATGGGAAGAGGGGGGAGAGGTATGAGAGAGGGATGGGGGGAGAGGGATATGAGAGAGAGATGGGGGGACTGTCATGAGAGAGAGGATTTGGCCCGGGATTAAAGGGGTTACACCCCATTTGGCCACCCTCTACTCTCACCTGGGAAGCAAGGGGTTAACTGGACTGTGGTCCAGTAATGTGTTTTTACCTTGCTTCAGCATTCTAATGTATATTCCCCTGTAAAAATGTATTGTTTCTGTTCCAGTGTTTGCACCAACACATACACTGGTATTGATGCGGGAGGGAAAGGGTTAATGAGCTGCAGTTTAGGAAAATACAAATATGTGTGGTGTCTTTTCAGAAATATCTGGGCTTCAACAGGCTTGATTGAAGTTGGGTGTGAAAAGTACAGAGGGGGTTTAGTGTACAGTATGTTAATACCTAAGTTGCAGGCCAAGGCTATATTGCTGGTAGAGACAGCTAGGCCCATGTCTGGAGCATTGGGTGTGAAATATAGCACCTGTGACAAATGTTCCCTACACAGGGGCCCCCGCTTCAAAGCCTTTCTTGACAAGGTGTTTTATGAGGGCCAGGGGTGCGGTTACAGAAGGCGATATCAGAATGAGTGACCTTATTAAATATAAGAATATTGAATAAGTGAAATAGACCGCTGTCACCTTAAATGATATGAACAATGTAATTATAAATGACAGGTGCTAAAGGGGTATTAAA
Source organism: Ascaphus truei (assembly GCF_040206685.1). NCBI lineage: Eukaryota > Metazoa > Chordata > Amphibia > Anura > Ascaphidae > Ascaphus > Ascaphus truei. The sequence continues at coordinate 28,143 of NW_027454431.1, read as the reverse complement.
TACAATAGTATCGGTGGTGATCAAAGAGTTTGATCAGAAAAGAAACCCTTCTAGGTAGCAGACTCTTGTCATGTGTGTAGTGTCATATTTACTGGACTTAATTGGTCCAACAGTTAGATACTGTATGTCTGAGTAGTGCCCAGATTCACAGGGGAAATCAAAAAATAATAAAATTTTATTAAATCTACATAGATATTAAAAACATATATACATTATTAAAAATCCCTATTATGTGGAGTGGTGATAGTGTTTTGTCATAATTCAATCGGTGTATTACCATATGTAAAACAATATCTTGACTTTCTGAATCACAGCTATATATACGGTCTCTTGACCAAAACCAATGGATATTGCGGGTGTGTACACATATGTTAATCACAGCATGATCACTCGGAGGTGAGGCATAGACAAAATGTGTACAATAGGCTTAAACGCAGGGAGCATATATTGGAGTAATGTGGGGCAAATTGTGCATCAAACAGAGAAAACAACCGTGTAGATATATGTCAAAGCTGATGTTATCATACACAGATGGTGCATGTATATCACAAGGCGAAGGTTATACATATATCTCTGCACCACTTAGTTTGTATATTGAGCCCTCTGGTTCTCTCAGCAGAATCAGTGCTGCGTATAATTGTTCAGTATATTGAACCAGTGTAATGCATTTGAATACACATAAATAGGGGATACTCCGTGGTTGTAGGGTGATCTATTGTGCTATAATTAAACCCGTAAGTACCCGTAAGTACCCGTAACCAGCATGTGCAACTCCTATATCAGAGAGTGATATATCTACTGCAGTATGTGTGGTTTGACCCGTGTCAGCCAAGTCATGTAAGAAGGCTGGCGCCGCGTATGCTGCGTGAATGGATACAAGCCTGCTGCTGCTGCTGCTGGTGCCGGTTACAGAAAGTCGCCACCCACTGACGTCACGGCTGTGACGCCTCACGTCCCGACGCACGTTTCACGTGACTAGCACGCTTCTTCAGGGGGAGGAGGGATAGAGGTAAGACGTCCCCCATGTCCATTTATACTCTCAGATCCTGTTAGGGGACTCCTATCCTTACTGTGATAGGTAGGTAGGGAGTCAATCAGTTCATTAGCCTGCAGGGGGGCGTAATGAAGCTAGAGTGTGTGTTTGACTTACCAATTGCCTCTTTGCTGAAACGCTGTGGATGCCTGTGCAACAATGCAGAGTGATATGAAGCAAGTGCCGATCTAGTTGTTATATTGAACATATTTTCAATAAAGTAAAATAAATGGTGCCCAAGTCGTCCAGTTATTATTGTTGTTATTGCCTTGTTGATTCTCATATGACAGTATGTTTAACTAGGAGAGAAATTCCTATACGTGGTTTCAACAGGTAAGTGTACAACTGCAGTACATACAATAGTTTGCAAAGGTGACCTTATAGGTAAGTAAGCAAAATCCATAACTACATGTAAATGGTGTAGGAGTGTGACTCACATATAAATACCTGCCCTTAAAGGACAATGCAGGTGTTGTTAAAATGAAACTTATCTAAAAAGTGCTATGTGTAATGTACTGTGTAGGAGTGAGTGATTAGGGCTATACTTAATAATAATGATTTAATGTAAATATTGAATAAAAATTCCAGATATAAAAGGTCAAGGAAAAGGCTAACTAAGTGAGGATAGTGTTAACATACATATGATTTTTTAGAAGTGTTATATTAACTGTGAACGTGATTATTAATAGTTTAAATAAATTGATTTTGTAGGAGTGTTACTCACATAGAGAGGCCTGCCCTTAGTGGTCAATGCAGGTCTATTAGATTAAACTTAACTATAATGTACTGTGTAGGATTGGATAGCTAATAATGGCAATAATTTAACTTGAAGCCATATATAATTTTGGCTAGAATAACATATCTATATGAAGGGTGAGAAAATAAAGCCTTCATTTAGACCTTTTGTCACCATTGTTTGTAACTGAAAAATCCATCGGCTTTCTTGCTGTAGCAGACGTTGGTCCCAGTTACCCCCTCTAGAGTCCTTTGCAATATGTTCTATACCACAGAAGTGCATCACTTTGGGATTTCCCTTGTGATCCTCTATGATATGTCTCGCAATCGGGGTATCTGTGGAATTTCGCACATTACCTATGTGTTCTAATATCCTCGTCTTGAGGGGTCTATGTGTTTTCCCTACATACATGATTCCGCAGTCACAGGTCATGAGGTAAATGGTTCCACAGGTGAGGCAGTTAATGAAATCTTTGATTTTATACATATCAGAATTATTAGAACTTCTAAATTGTTTTGTTGCCGTCATAAAGGTGCATGCCTTGCACCTAGCACATGGATATGAGCCGGCTGGTTTTGTACCTAGCCATGTTTTTTGTTGGGATTTGTTGAAGTGACTATGAACCAGTCTATCCTGGAGGTTCTTGTTACGTCTGTACCCTGTAGTGGGTACGTCTCTGAGAACTTTGCTCAGATCAGGATCTCCAAGCAAAATATGCCAATGTTTACTTAGGATGTTTTTGGTAATTTTAGATTGGCTATTGTATGTGGAGATAAATCTAATCACATCTTCTTTGGGTGTTATTTGCTTGGGTGTCAGGAGATCTATTCTTGCTGAAGTCATAGCTCTATAGTAAGCTCTTTTGATTAATTTTTTACTATAGCCTCTCATGAGGAATCTGTTGGACATGTCGATAGCTTGTGTTTTAAATTCAGATGTGGAGGAGCAGTTTCGTCTCAGTCTCAGGAATTGTCCTACTGGGATATTGTCTGTGACATGTTTTGGATGGTGACTGTTGGCTCTCAGTAAACTATTGGTCGAGGTGGGCTTCCTGTATATACTGGTCTCAACAGTGTCAGTGTCTGTCCTTGATATGGTGACTGCTGCGGCACAGTTTATTCGAGCATTTGCCCGTTCTGTGCCGCAGCAGTAGCCTGGCGCGCGCCCGAGTGTGACGGGCGCGCGCCGAAGCAGCGGAAGAGCGCCCTCCGATCGGGGCGCTCTCCCTACCGCTGCCGGGTCCGCCGGGTCCCCCGGCCGCTGTCCCGCGATCGCGGGACACCAGGGCTCCCTCGGGGAGCCCCTGGACACGCGTGCAGGGGGCGCACGCTCCCGATGACGCGTGACCGCGCGTCTATGACGCGCGGCACGCCGAGGGGCGGCCACTAGCAAGCCGGGAGATTTCCCGGCTTGCGGTACCGACCACACTTCAATAAAGTGTGTCGGTAGTGTGATGTCCAAAAATTCAATCTTGTTTCTATCAAAAAGAGTAGTGAGTTTTAGATTGAAAGTATTGTTATTTAGACATTCAATAAAGGTATATAGGTGTTTTTCAGTACCATTCCATATCAGGAAAATGTCATCGATGTATCTGACCCACAACTCTATGCATTCTGTATATATTTCCATTTCCTCTATGAAGACCACTGTTTCCTCCCACCAGCCTAGATATAAATTGGCATAGGTGGGAGCACATGTGGTCCCCATAGCTGTACCTTGTATTTGATGGTACAGAATGTTGTTGAAAATGAAAAAGTTGTGGGTCAGTACATAATCCAACAGTTTGAGGACTAGATTGTTATGTGGTGTACAGTCAGTGTTTCTTGCTTTGAGATAGTGTGCGACGGCATTCATACCGATTTCATGAGGAATGCTGGAGTACAGCCCCTCCACATCGAGACCGACTAGAATAGAGTCTGGATTGAGTGAAATGCCATCTAATTTACGTAAGACATCAGTTGTGTCTTTTACGTAGGACGGTAATGTCTCCACAAATGGCCTTAGAATCTTGTCTAGGTATATGCTGATGTTACCCGTAATATTGCCTATACCTGAGACTATGGGTCTTCCCGGAGGAGGTCTCTTATCTTTATGAATCTTCGGCAGATGGTAGAAGGTGGCAATTCTAGGTGTTTTAATCATCATAAACTCATATTCTTTTTTACTGATGAATTTCTCTTCTAGACCCAGATCTAGTATATTCTTGAGCTGTTTAAGATAGGTTACTGTTGGGTCAGTACGTAGGATGGAGTAACATTGTTTATCTGAGAGAAGATGTATAGACTCTTGAATATAGTCCTCCTCATTAAGAATAACAATGTTACCCCCCTTGTCTGAAGGTTTGAGAATGATAGTCCTATCTGTTTCTAGATCCCTCAAAGCCAGAAATATCTGGGCTTCAACAGGCTTGATTGAAGTTGGGTGTGAAAAGTACAGAGGGGGTTTAGTGTACAGTATGTTAATACCTAAGTTGCAGGCCAAGGGTATATTGCTGGTAGAGACAGCTAGGACCCAGTCTGGAGCATTGGCTGTGAAATATAGCACCTGAGACAAACGTTCCCTAGACAGGGGGCCCAGCTTCAAAGCCTTTCTTGACAAGGTGTTTTATGGGGGCCAGGGGTGCGGTTACAGAAGGCGATATCAGAATGAGTGACCTTATTAAATATAAGAATACCATGAGATGTCCTGGGCTGAACGTGCTAAAAATTACATATGTGTAACCGGGGGACCGAGCCGCAAATAACGATTACAGACACATGATGTCTAGCAGGTCCTAAGAGACAGATATTAATATCTCTCTTAATTTTAGTATTACATGGTAATATTTAGTCTCATTGGGAGCGTCATGCGTGCCGGAATGTATTAATATGTCTCGCGTGCCAGTAAGAATTACTGAACTGAAGCTATGAAGTTATTTATATAGGAAAAGCAGTTTTTAAACGTCCTTGGGTGGGAGGAGTTTTACTCTGAGGAAAACTGTCAACCTCACCACTGATTTATGAGAGGGGCTGGGTTTAGGTTGTGTTCAATGGGAAATAATTGTATAAGAACCAGGCTCAGCCTATGGCTATTGTCTTTCGTGTCTTTTGTGATTTTCAAGATTGCTGTATGAACTGCTAGTCACGATTTCTGACTATTTCATAATTTCCATCTTAAGTAAGCGTCTATATTTTGTCTGTTATTTGTATATCTCGTGTGTTCACCTTTTTCAAGGAATAAATGATATTTTATCATATCTAAGCCTCGTTCAGTTCAACCCAGTTATATTTTTGGTGTGTATTATTAATAGCCTGTCACAAAGTTATCGCACAGGGACGAGAGGGGTATGAGAGAAGAATGGGAAGAGGGGGGGAGAGGTATTAGAGAGGAATGGGGGGAGAGGTATCAGAGAGCGATGGGGGAGAGGAGTTTGAGAGAGGTGGGGGGAGAGGGCTGTGGGGGGGAAGAGAGGGATAGGGAGAGGGGTATGGGGGGGAGAGGGGTGAGAGAGGAATGGGGGGGGAGAGGGGTATGAGTGTCAGGACCGCGCCTCCGGTTCCTGCATCCCCACACTCACCTGCGCCTCCTTACCCGGACAGACCGCATGGCCGCCTCCTCCGCTCCTCCGGTAGCCTCCTTCCCGGCAGCGTGTCACCCCTGCCTCCTGGGGGCGTGTGGTGGCTCCCATCCACACACGCGCCTCAGCGCTCCGTACTCCCGTCACGTGCACGCGCGCGGCGCGCATGCACGTCTCTTAAAAAGACAAGCACCACGAGGAATGCCTGGACTAATCTCAAGGGGGCTACACCTAAGTTGCACCCTGCATCAGCCTATCACAGGTCTACCTACATGTAAACATCCCTTCCTGTTCATCCTGATTGGGTCCCTTCCATATATATGCTTCAGTCACCCTCTGGCCGTCGCTGAGCATAGACCTTCTATGCACCGTGCTCTCCTCCAGCCTGAGTACCTGCTCTCGTTATCTCGCTAACCTGTTGTGACCCTACTTGTACTGACCTGTCTCTTCTTGTCCCCCTGAACCTTGGCTTGGCTAAACGGACTTCTACGCTCCCCGATCCTCGACTATGGCTCACGGTTCTCGACTACTCTACGCTCTCTAATCCCGGACCATAGGCAAGTACCCGTACCCTCTCCACTCTCCTCTCCTGACCCTGCTACGTTCACGACTCGCCTCTCCGGACCCACCCCCGTCGCTTAGGGCGGTGGTTATATATATTCCCCACCTCTGCCCTGCGGTTCAGTCCAGGTTGCAGTGAGCATCCGTGACATTATGCTCAGCCCGACGCAGCTGGGCCCCGCTGAGGTGGCCCAACAATTACAAAGAATTGAATCTATGTTTAAACAGGTGGAAGAATGTTTGAATCAGAATAATCAACGGATGGAGGGGTTCCAACGATCACTAGGAGATTTGGATACCCGGGTTACCACCCTCCAACCCGCTGCACCTCCGCCTGCTGTACCGGCCCCTATTCCTGCTCCGCTCTCCCCGAGGTCATCTCCATGGCTTCCGACCCCTCACCGTTACGGAGGCGATCCCTTGACATGCCGGGGTTTCCTTAACCAATGCTCCATGCAGTTTGAATTACTGCCTGCAGACTTTCCTTCTCCTCGCTCTGAGGGGGCGCACATTCTCTCCCCCACGTCTGACGTGGACCGATTCACTGCAGAGTTCCGAAGAGTTTTTGACACTCCAGGAAGGAAGGTAACGGCAGCCGCTTCTCTCCTAAATACATCCCAGGGGAACCGCACGGTGGCGCGCTACGCCCTCGAATTCCGCACATTTGCCACCGAGACGGGGTGGAATGACGAAGCATTGTCGGCGGTGTTCTGGCAAGGGCTAGCCGATAACCTCAAGGACGAACTGGCATCATTGGAACGTCCGTCGGGATTAGAGGAGTTAGTGGCCCTGTGTATACGGATGGATCAGCGTCTCCAAGAAAGGAGGATTGAGAAAGGTAAGCGCTCTCGAAGTTCACCTACATATCTTCCCTCTCCAATCCCCAGCGGTAATTTCCCAGCCATAGCCGTGGAGGAACCCATGCAGCTCGGACTCACCCGTCTGTCTACCAAAGAGAGACAGCAAAGACAACGTTCGGGACTTTGTATGTATTGCGGCAACAAGGGACACCTAGTCGCTACCTGCCCCTTAAAGCCGGGAAAAGCCAACGCCCAGTGAAGATTGGGGGAACTACACTGGGAACCACGACCCATTCCTCTTCCAAACCTCTTACCAGGATCCACATTCCCGTCACCTTGTCTGGAGACAACTTTAAGACGACCACACGCCTTCCTGGACTCCGGGTCAGGGGGCAACTTTATTGACCAGGAATTTGTGGAGAGAAACAAGATACCTTTAACCCCTAAAGATCGCCCAGTGGGCCTCGAGGCAATCGACGGGCGCCCTCTCCAACCAGCCTTTATTATCCTTCAAACCATCCATTCTCTTTCTTCACTCCCCCGGCGGCCATTTCGAGACTTTGCAACTCGATGTTATTCACTCACCATCGGCAGAAATCATTCTAGGCCTACCGTGGCTCCAACAACACAATCCAGGGGTGGATTGGACCGGTATTTTGACTTGTGTTGGAGTACTCTGTGCCAGGAGAGATGTCTGGACACACCCAAGACCCTCGCCGGATTAGTACTACCGGATCCTTGAGATTCTCTACCTGAGATATACCACGCGTTCCGGGACGTATTCGACAAAGGTCAAGCCGAAGAACTACCGCCCCACCGCTCTTTCGATTGTCCCATCGACCTCCTGCCCGGTGCCACTATTCCCCGTGGTTGCTCCTATCCCCTATCCGCACCAGAAACTCAGACCATGAGGCAATATATACAAGAGAACCTACTCAGGGGTTTCATCCGAAAGTCGTCCTCGCCCGCTCGTGCAGGATTCTTCTTCGTCAAAAGAAGGATGGGTCCCTCCGACCCTGTATAGACTATCGGGGGCTCAACAAAATAACGGTTAAGAACCATTACCCTCTCCCGCTGATCTCTGAATTATTCGACAGACTTCAAGGAGCTACAGTCTTCACGAAACTGGTCCTAAACCCAACCCTGCATTACCCTTTACCCTCGAGGTGGACGCCTCCGATGTCGGAGCTGGCGCTGTACTCTCCCAGAGAAAGGATCTCCAAGCAAGACTCCACCCATGTGCATTTTTTTCTAAAAAAAATTTCGGCGGCTGAGAGAAATTATGACGTGGGTAATTGCGATCTTCTCGCTATCAAGAGGGCCTTGGAGGAATGGAGGCACTTCCTGGAAGGTAGAAAAAACAGAGAGAGGTAGAACCCCAAGGAGAGCACTCTACCAATGTGTAGCCAAAATGTATCAGAACCTAGTAAGGTGGGTGAGTAATGAATTAATTAAAACCAGAAACTTTAATTGAGTCTTAACTCTAAATATAAAATAATATGGGGAACACTATAGGTCAAGTAATATACTAATGATAGCCAGTGTACAGTGAATTAATATTAAAAATGAGCAAAGCAAACCACAATAACCTCTGTACTGTAAACCCAGAGTCTGGGATATGGCCGCACGATAACACTAGTGGTGTAGAGTAGATCCAAAGGATGGTTATAGGTCATAACAGGTAACGGTAAGTGTCTAGTTTGTACTATGTCGTATGGCATAAATCAGCATGTCGATATCAACGCTGACTGTAGCAGTATACAGGTATAGCTGGTTACTTGTACAGGTTAGTGGTATTGTACCTATATCAGTAACACAGCACACAGAGTCAGTTATCTGTGTAAATAATGCCAAAAGCCATGCCTGTTGGTGGTGGATCTCTATGTACAAAAGCCACTTGATGTTAGTATGGTGCGTGAGTATTGTACACACAAGTTAAGTGGTATTGTACCTATATCGCTAGCACAGCCCACAGAGTCAGTTATCATTTTTAATATTAATTCACTGTACACTGGCTATCATTAGTATATTACTTGACCTATAGTGTTCCCATATTATTTTATATTTAGAGTTAAGACTCAATTAAAGTTTCTGGTTTTAATTAATTCATTACTCACCCACCTTACTAGGTTCTGATACATTTTGGCTACACATTGGTAGAGTGCTCTGCTTGGGGTTCTACCTCTCTCTGTTTTTTCTATTTGACATTACCCCTGATAGTAGCACCTCCATATAGCCACATCCAGCAAGCAGTAGCGAGGGTATTCCTTCCCCCTCCACTTCCCCTTTTCCCCTCCTTGTGTTTGGACTTCCTGGAAGGTACCACAACCCCTATCACCATCTTAACGGACCATAAAAATCTTCTTTATATTGAAGGGGCTCGCCGCCGAGGATCGCGCCAGGCACGTTGGGCTCTATTCTTCTCCCGCTTTAACTTCGTGATCTCCTACATCCCGGGTTCCAAGAACATTGAGGCGGATGCACTCTCCCGGCAGGTCTAAACTGAGACAAAACCCCGGATCAACGCGAGCCAATCCTTCCCCCGACGTGCATTCTTGCCACAAACGTCTTCAGCGCTCTTCCTGAGATCATGAAGGCACAGAACACCATCCCGAGGGCATCCTGGTTCCTGAGGGACGGATGTTAATTCCCCCCACCTTCCACAGACAGGTCATGGAGTGGGGTCACGCTTCTAAGACGGCAGGTCACCCTGGTATTAGGAGGACTATCGATCCCTTGGAACGCACCTTCTGGTGGCCCGGTATGCGTGAAGACATTAACATTTTTGTATCTTCTTGCACTACCTGTGCCCAGCACAAGACACCCCGCAAAAAACCTCCGGGTCTCCTGTTGCCTCTTCCCATCCCAGACCGCCCGTGGAACCATCTCTCGATGGACTTTATAGTCGAATTGCCCAAGTCCAGGGGTATGGATACGGATTTGGTGGTGGTAGATCGTTTTTCTAAGCAGGCACATCTCCGAGGACTCCCATCTGCCGCCAAACTATCCGAAACCTATTTGGCTCAAGGATGGGGGGGCGAGAGTTATGAGAGGGATGGGGGGGAAGAGAGGGGTATGAGAGTGATCGGGGGGGTATGGGTGGGAAGGCGGGGGAAGAGAGGGATGAGGGGGAGGAGTATGAGAGGGATGGGGGAAGACGGTTATGAGGGATGGGGGGAGAGGGATGGGGGGGAAAAGAGGCTTATGAGAGGGATGGGGGGAAGAGAGGGTTATGAGGGATGGGGGGAGAGGGTTATGAAAGGGATAGGGGGAAGAAAGGGGTATGAGAAAGATGGGGAGGAGAGGGATGGGTGGGGGAGGGGTTTGAGAGAGTGATGTGAGAAGAGGTATGAGAGAGGGATGGGGGGAATAAAGGAGTATCAGAGGGATGGGGGAGAAGAGAGGGGTATGAGAGGGATGGGGGAGGGGTATGAAAGAGAGATTGGGTGAGGGGTATGAGAGAGGGATGGGGGAGGTATGAGAAAGGGATGGGGGGACGAGAGGTATGAGAGGGATGGGGATGAGAGGGGTATGAGACGGATGGGGGGGAGAGTGGTATGAGAAAGAGGAGAGGGTGGGGGGGAGAGTGTGGTATGAGAGGAGGGAGGGTGGTATGAGATAAAGGGAGAGGAGAGCGGTATGAGAGGGGTGGGGGGGCGAATGGTATAAGATAAAGGGAGAGGAGAGCGGTATGAGAGGGGTGGGGGGGAGAGCGGTATGTGAGATGTTAGAGAGGTGGGGGGGAGAGCGGTATGTGAGATGTTAGAGAGGTGGGGGGGAGCGGTATGAGAGATGTTAGAGAGGTGGGGGGGGGGGGGGAGCGGTATGAGAGATGTTAGAGAGGTTGGGGGAGAGCAGTATGAGAGATGTTAGAGAGGTGGGGGGGAGAGAGGTATGAGAGATGTTAGAGAGGTGGGGGAGAGCGGTATGAGAGATGTTAGAGAGGTGGGGGGGTGCGGTATGAGAGATGTTAGAAAGGTGGGGGGGGTGCGGTATGAGAGGTGTTAGAGAGGTGGGGGGGGAGCGGTATGAGAGGTGTTAGAGAGGTGGGGGGGGGGGAGAGCGGTATGAGAGAGAGATGTTAGAGAGGTGGGGGGGGAGCGGTATGAGAGGTGTTAGAGAGGTGGGGGGGGGGGAGCGGTATGAGAGATGTTAGAGAGGTGGGGGGGAGCGGTATGAGAGGTGTTAGAGAGGTGGGGGGGGAGAGCGGTATGAGAGATGTTAGAGAGGTGGGGGGAGCGGTATGAGAGGTGTTAGAGAGGTGGGGGGGGAGAGCGGTATGAGAGATGTTAGAGAGGTGGGGGGGAGCGGTATGAGAGGTGTTAGAGAGGTGGGGGGGGAGCGGTATGAGAGATGTTAGAGAGGTGGGGGGGGGGAGCGGTATGAGAGGTGTTAGAGAGGTGGGGGGAGCGGTATAAGAGGTGTTAGAGAGGTGGGGGGGGAGCGGTATGAGAGATGTGTTAGAGAGGTGGGGGGGGAGCGGTACTGTATGAGAGGTGTTAGAGAGGTGGGGGGGGGAGCGGTATGAGAGATGTTAGAGAGGTGGGGGGGAGCAGTATGAGAGATGTTAGAGAGGTGGGGGGGAGCGGTATGAGAGATGTTAGAGAGGTGGGTGGTGGGAGCGGTATGAGAGGTGTTAGAGAGGTGGGGGGGTGCGGTATGAGAGGTGTTAGAGAGGTGGGGTGGGGGGAGCGGTATGAGAGATGTTAGAGAGGTGGGGGGCAGCAGTATGAGAGATGTTAGAGAGGTGGGGGGGAGCGGTATGAGAGATGTTAGAGAGGTGGGAGGGGAGCGGTATGAGAGGTGTTAGAGAGGTGGGGGGGGGAGCGGTATGAGAGATGTTAGAGAGGTGGGGGGGAGGAGCGGTATGAGAGGTGTTAGAGAGGTGGGGGGGGAGCGGTATGAGAGATGTTAGAGAGGTGGGGGGGAGTGGTATGAGAGATGTTAGAGAGGTGGGGGGGGGTGCGGTATGAGAGATGTTAGAGAGGTGGGGGGGAGCGGTATGAGAGATGTTAGAGAGGTGGGGGGGAGCGGTATGAGAGATGTTAGAGAGGTGGGGGGGAGCGGTATGAGAGATGTTAGAGAGGTGGGTGGGAGCGGTATGAGAGGTGTTAGAGAGGTGGGGGGGGGAGCGGTATGAGAGATGTTAGAGAGGTGGGGGGGGAGGAGCGATATGAGAGGTGCTAGAGAGGTGGGGGGGGAGCGGTATGAGAGATGTTAGAGAGGTGGGGGGCAGCAGTATGAGAGATGTTAGAGAGGTGGGGGGGTGCGGTATGAGAGATGTTAGAGAGGTGGGGGGGGGGGAGCGGTATGAGAGGTGTTAGAGAGGTGGGGGGGGGGGAGCGGTATGAGAGGTGTTAGAGAGGTGGGGGGGGAGCGGTATGAGAGGTGTTAGAGAGGTGGGGGGGAGCGGTATGAGAGATGTTAGAGAGGTGGGGGGGGGAGCGGTATGAGAGATGTTAGAGATGTGGGGGGGAGCGGTATGAGAGATGTTAGAGAGGTGGGGGGGAGCGGTATGAGAGATGTTAGAGAGGTGGGGGGGGGGGATGCGGTATGAGAGATGTTAGAGAGGTGGGGGAGCGGTATGAGAGATGTTAGAGAGGTGGGGGGGGAGCGGTATGAGAGGTGTTAGAGAGGTGGGGGGGGGGAGCAGTATGAGAGGTGTTAGAGAGGTGGGGGGGGGAGCGGTATGAGAGATGTTAGAGAGGTGGGGGGGGGGAGTGGTATGAGAGGTGTTAGAGAGGTGGGGGGGAGCGGTATGAGAGGTGTTAGAGAGGTGGGGGGGGAGCGGTATGAGAGATGTTAGAGAGGTGGGGGGGGAGCGGTATGAGAGATATAAGAGAGGTGGGGGGGAGCGGTATGAGAGATGTTAGAGAGGTGGGGGGGGAGCGGTATGAGAGATGTTAGAGAGGTGGGGGGGGGGGAGCGGTATGAGAGGTGTTAGAGAGGTGGGGGGGGGGGGGAGCGGTATGAGAGGTGTTAGAGAGGTGGGGGGGGAGCGTATGAGAGATGTTAGAGAGGTGGGGGGGAGCGGTATGAGAGATGATAGAGAGGTGGGGGGGAGCGGTATGAGAGGTGTTAGAGAGGTGGGGGGGGAGCGGTATGAGAGATGTTAGAGAGGTGGGGGGAGCGGTATGAGAGGTGTTAGAGAGGTGGGGGGGAGCGGTATGAGAGGTGTTAGAGAGGTGGGGGGGGGGAGCGGTATGAGAGATGTTAGAGAGGTGGGGGGGGGGGGAGCGGTATGAGAGGTGTTAGAGAGGTGGGGGGGAGCGGTATGAGAGTGTTAGAGAGGTGGGGGGGGGGGGAGCGGTATGAGAGATGTTAGAGAGGTGGGGGGGGGGGAGCGGTATGAGAGATGTTAGAGAGGTGGGGGGGGAGCGGTATGAGAGATATTAGAGAGGTGGGGGGGGGGGAGCGGTATGAGAGATGTTAGAGAGGTGGGGGGGGGAGCGGTATGAGAGATGTTAGAGAGGTGGGGGGGGGAGCGGTATGAGAGGTGTTAGAGAGGTGGGGGGGAGCGGTATGAGAGGTGTTAGAGAGGTGGGGGGAGCGGTATGAGAGGTGTTAGAGAGGTGGGGGGGAGAGCGGTATGAGAGATGTTAGAGAGGTGGGGGGGAGCGGTATGAGAGGTGTTAGAGAGGTGGGGGGGGGGAGCGGTATGAGAGATGTTAGAGAGGTGGGGGGAGAGCGGTATGAGAGATGTTAGAGAGGTGGGGGGGGGGGAGCGGTATGAGAGATGTTAGAGAGGTGGGGGGGAGCGGTATGAGAGGTGTTAGAGAGGTGGGGGGGGAGCGGTATGAGAGGTGTTAGAGAGGTGGGGGGGAGCGGTATGAGAGGTGTTAGAGAGGTGGGGGGGGGGGAGCGGTATGAGAGATGTTAGAGAGGTGGGGGGGAGCGGTATGAGAGGTGTTAGAGAGGTGGGGGGGAGCGGTATGAGAGGTGTTAGAGAGGTGGGGGGGAGCGGTATGAGAGATGTTAGAGAGGTGGGGGGAGAGCGGTATGAGAGGTGTTAGAGAGGTGGGGGGGAGCGGTATGAGAGATGTTAGAGAGGTGGGGGGGGGGAGCGGTATGAGAGATGTTAGAGAGGTGGGGGGGAGCGGTATGAGAGATATTAGAGAGGTGGGGGGGGAGCGGTATGAGAGATGTTAGAGAGGTGGGGGGGAGCGGTATGAGAGGTGTTAGAGAGGTGGGGGGGGGAGCGGTATGAGAGGTGTTAGAGAGGTGGGGGGGGAGCGGTATGAGAGATGTTAGAGAGGTGGGGGGGAGCGGTATGAGAGATGTTAGAGAGGTGGGGGGGAGCGGTATGAGAGATGTTAGAGAGGTGGGGGGGAGCGGTATGAGAGATGTTAGAGAGGTGGGGGGGGGGAGCGGTATGAGAGATGTTAGAGAGGTGGGGGGGGAGCGGTATGAGAGGTGTTAGAGAGGTGGGGGGAGAGCGGTAAGAGAGGTGTTAGAGAGGTGGGGGGGGAGCGGTATGAGAGGTGTTAGAGAGGTGGGGGGGAGCGGTATGAGAGGTGTTAGAGAGGTGGGGGGGAGCGGAGCGGTACGAGAGGTGTTAGAGAGGTGGGGGGGAGCGGTATGAGAGGTGTTAGAGAGGTGGGGGGGGAGCGGTATGAGAGATGTTAGAGAGGTGGGGGGGAGCGGTATGAGAGATATTAGAGAGGTGGGGGGGGAGCGGTATGAGATATGTTAGAGAGGTGGGGGGGGGAGCGGTATGAGAGATGTTAGAGAGGTGGGGGGGGGAGCGGTATGAGAGGTGTTAGAGAGGTGGGGGGGTGCGGTATGAGAGGTGTTAGAGAGGTTGGGGGAGAGCAGTATGAGAGATGTTAGAGAGGTGGGGGGGAGCGGTATGAGAGGTGTTAGAGAGGTGGGGGGGGGGGAGCGGTATGAGAGATGTTAGAGAGGTGGGGGGGAGCGGTATGAGAGATGTTAGAGAGGTGGGGGGGAGCGGTATGAGAGGTGTTAGAGAGGTGGGCGGGGGGGAGCGGTATGAGAGATGTTAGAGAGGTGGGGGGGAGCGGTATGAGAGGTGTTAGAGAGGTGGGGGGGGGGAGCGGTATGAGAGATGTTAGAGAGGTGGGGGGGAGCGGTACGAGAGGTGTTAGAGAGGTGGGCGGGGGGAGCGGTATGAGAGGTGTTAGAGAGGTGGGGGGGTGCGGTTATGAGAGATGTTAGAGAGGTGGGGGGAGAGCGGTATGAGAGGTGTTAGAGAGGTGTGGGGGGAGCGGTATGAGAGATGTTAGAGAGGTGGGGGGGGGGGGGAGCGGTATGAGAGATGTTAGAGAGGTGGGGGGGGGAGCGGTATGAGAGGTGTTAGAGAGGTGGGGGGAGAGCGGTATGAGAGGTGTTAGAGAGGTGGGGGGGGGAGCGGTATGAGAGGTGTTAGAGAGGTGGGGGGGAGCGGTATGAGAGGTGTTAGAGAGGTGGGGGGGAGAGCGGTATGAGAGGTGTTAGAGAGGTGGGGGGGAGAGCAGTATGAGAGATGTTAGAGAGGTGGGGGGGGTGCGGTATGAGAGATGTTAGAGAGGTGGGGGGGGAGCGGTATGGGAGATGTTAGAGAGGTGGGGGGGAGCGGTATGAGAGATGTTAGAGAGGTGGGGGGGGATGCGGTATGAGAGATGTTAGAGAGGTGGGGGGGAGCGGTATGAGAGGTGTTAGAGAGGTGGGGGGTAGAGCGGTATGAGAGATGTTAGAGAGGTGGGGGGGAGGGGGGGTATGAGAGATGTTAGAGAGGTGGGGGGGAGCGGTATGAGAGATGTTAGAGAGGTGGGGGGAGCGGAATGAGAGATGTTAGAGTGGTGGGGGGGGGAGAGCGGTATGAGAGATGTTAGAGAGGGGGGGGGGGGGGAGCGGTATGAGAGATGTTAGCGAGGTGGGGGGGGGGAGCGGTATGAGAGATGTTAGAGAGGTGGGGGGAGCGTATGAGAGGTGTTAGAGAGGTGGGGGGGGGAGCGGTATGAGAGATGTTAGAGAGGTGGGGGGGAGCGGTATGAGAGATATTAGAGAGGTGGGGGGGGAGCGGTATGAGAGATGTTAGAGAGGTGGGGGGGGAGCGGTATGAGAGGTGTTAGAGAGGTGGGGGGGGGAGCGGTATGAGAGGTGTTAGAGAGGTGGGGGGGGAGCGGTATGAGAGATGTTAGAGAGGTGGGGGGGAGCGGTATGAGAGATGTTAGAGAGGTGGGGGGGAGCGGTATGAGAGATGTTAGAGAGGTGGGGGGGAGCGGTATGAGAGATGTTAGAGAGGTGGGGGGGGGAGCGGTATGAGAGATGTTAGAGAGGTGGGGGGGGAGCGGTATGAGAGGTGTTAGAGAGGTGGGGGGAGAGCGGTAAGAGAGGTGTTAGAGAGGTGGGGGGGAGCGGTATGAGAGGTGTTAGAGAGGTGGGGGGGGGAGCGGTATGAGAGGTGTTAGAGAGGTGGGGGGGAGCGGTATGAGAGGTGTTAGAGAGGTGGGGGGGAGCGGAGCGGTATGAGAGGTGTTAGAGAGGTGGGGGGGAGCGGTATGAGAGGTGTTAGAGAGGTGGGGGGGGAGCGGTATGAGAGATGTTAGAGAGGTGGGGGGGGAGCGGTATGAGAGATATTAGAGAGGTGGGGGGGGAGCGGTATGAGATAGTTAGAGAGGTGGGGGGGGAGCGGTATGAGAGATGTTAGAGAGGTGGGGGGGGAGCGGTATGAGAGGTGTTAGAGAGGTGGGGGGGTGCGGTATGAGAGGTGTTAGAGAGGTGGGGGGGAGAGCAGTATGAGAGATGTTAGAGAGGTGGGGGGGAGCGGTATGAGAGGTGTTAGAGAGGTGGGGGGGGGAGCGGTATGAGAGATGTTAGAGAGGTGGGGGGGGAGCGGTATGAGAGATGTTAGAGAGGTGGGGGGGAGCGGTATGAGAGGTGTTAGAGAGGTGGGCGGGGGGGAGCGGTATGAGAGATGTTAGAGAGGTGGGGGGGAGCGGTATGAGAGGTGTTAGAGAGGTGGGGGGGGAGCGGTATGAGAGATGTTAGAGAGGTGGGGGGGAGCGGTACGAGAGGTGTTAGAGAGGTGGGGGGGGAGCGGTATGAGAGATGTTAGAGAGGTGGGGGGGGAGCGGTATGAGAGGTGTTAGAGAGGTGGGGGGGTGCGGTATGAGAGGTGTTAGAGAGGTGGGGGGGAGAGCAGTATGAGAGATGTTAGAGAGGTGGGGGGGGAGCGGTATGAGAGGTGTTAGAGAGGTGGGGGGGGGGGAGCGGTATGAGAGATGTTAGAGAGGTGGGGGGGAGCGGTATGAGAGATGTTAGAGAGGTGGGGGGGAGCGGTATGAGAGGTGTTAGAGAGGTGGGCGGGGGGGAGCGGTATGAGAGATGTTAGAGAGGTGGGGGGGAGCGGTATGAGAGGTGTTAGAGAGGTGGGGGGGGGGAGCGGTATGAGAGATGTTAGAGAGGTGGGGGGGAGCGGTACGAGAGGTGTTAGAGAGGTGGGCGGGGGGAGCGGTATGAGAGGTGTTAGAGAGGTGGGGGGGTGCGGTATGAGAGATGTTAGAGAGGTGGGGGGAGAGCGGTATGAGAGGTGTTAGAGAGGTGGGGGGGAGCGGTATGAGAGATGTTAGAGAGGTGGGGGGGGGGGAGCGGTATGAGAGATGTTAGAGAGGTGGGGGGGGGAGCGGTATGAGAGGTGTTAGAGAGGTGGGGGTGAGAGCGGTATGAGAGGTGTTAGAGAGGTGGGGGGGGAGCGGTATGAGAGGTGTTAGAGAGGTGGGGGGGAGCGGTATGAGAGGTGTTAGAGAGGTGGGGGGGAGAGCGGTATGAGAGGTGTTAGAGAGGTGGGGGGAGAGCAGTATGAGAGATGTTAGAGAGGTGGGGGGAGTGCGGTATGAGAGATGTTAGAGAGGTGGGGGGGGGGGAGCGGTATGGGAGATGTTAGAGAGGTGGGGGGGGGAGCGGTATGAGAGATGTTAGAGAGGTGGGGGGGGATGCGGTATGAGAGATGTTAGAGAGGTGTGGGGGAGCGGTATGAGAGGTGTTAGAGAGGTGGGGGGGAGAGCGGTATGAGAGATGTTAGAGAGGTGGGGGGGGAGGGGGGGTATGAGAGATGTAGAGAGGTGGGGGGGAGCGGTATGAGAGATGTTAGAGAGGTGGGGGGAGCGGAATGAGAGATGTTAGAGAGGTGGGGGGGGAGAGAGCGGTATGAGAGATGTTAGAGAGGGGGGGGGGGGGGGGAGCGGTATTGAGAGATGTTAGCGAGGTGGGGGGGGGAGCGGTATGAGAGATGTTAGAGAGGTGGGGGGAGCGGTATGAGAGGTGTTAGAGAGGTGGGGGGGGGAGCGGTATGAGAGATGTTAGAGAGGTGGGGGGGGAGCGGTATGAGAGATATTAGAGAGGTGGGGGGGGAGCGGTATGAGAGATGTTAGAGAGGTGGGGGGGAGCGGTATGAGAGGTGTTAGAGAGGTGGGGGGGGAGCGGTAGGAGAGGTGTTAGAGAGGTGGGGGGGGGAGCGGTATGAGAGATGTTAGAGAGGTGGGGGGGAGCGGTATGAGAGATGTTAGAGAGGTGGGGGGGAGCGGTATGAGAGATGTTAGAGAGGTGGGGGGGAGCGGTATGAGAGATGTTAGAGAGGTGGGGGGGGGAGCGGTATGAGAGATGTTAGAGAGGTGGGGGGGGAGCGGTATGAGAGGTGTTAGAGAGGTGGGGGGAGAGCGGTAAGAGAGGTGTTAGAGAGGTGGGGGGGAGCGGTATGAGAGGTGTTAGAGAGGTGGGGGGGGAGCGGTATGAGAGGTGTTAGAGAGGTGGGGGGAGCGGTATGAGAGGTGTTAGAGAGGTGGGGGGAGCGGAGCGGTATGAGAGGTGTTAGAGAGGTGGGGGGGAGCGGTATGAGAGGTGTTAGAGAGGTGGGGGGGGAGCGGTATGAGAGATGTTAGAGAGGTGGGGGGGGAGCGGTATGAGAGATATTAGAGAGGTGGGGGGGGGAGCGGTATGAGATATGTTAGAGAGGTGGGGGGGGAGCGGTATGAGAGATGTTAGAGAGGTGGGGGGGGGAGCGGTATGAGAGGTGTTAGAGAGGTGGAGAGGTGGGGGGGTGCGGTATGAGAGGTGTTAGAGAGGTGGGGGGGAGAGCAGTATGAGAGATGTTAGAGAGGTGGGGGGGAGCGGTATGAGAGGTGTTAGAGAGGTGGGGGGGGGGGAGCGGTATGAGAGATGTTAGAGAGGTGGGGGGGAGCGGTATGAGAGATGTTAGAGAGGTGGGGGGGAGCGGTATGAGAGGTGTTAGAGAGGTGGGCGGGGGGGAGCGGTATGAGAGATGTTAGAGAGGTGGGGGGGAGCGGTATGAGAGGTGTTAGAGAGGTGGGGGGGGGAGCGGTATGAGAGATGTTAGAGAGGTGGGGGGGAGCGGTACGAGAGGTGTTAGAGAGGTGGGCGGGGGGAGCGGTATGAGAGGTGTTAGAGAGGTGGGGGGGTGCGGTATGAGAGATGTTAGAGAGGTGGGGGGAGAGCGGTATGAGAGGTGTTAGAGAGGTGGGGGGGAGCGGTATGAGAGATGTTAGAGAGGTGGGGGGGGGGGGGGAGCGGTATGAGAGATGTTAGAGAGGTGGGGGGGGGTGAGCGGTATGAGAGGTGTTAGAGAGGTGGGGGGAGAGCGGTATGAGAGGTGTTAGAGAGGTGGGGGGGGAGCGGTATGAGAGGTGTTAGAGAGGTGGGGGGGAGCGGTATGAGAGGTGTTAGAGAGGTGGGGGGGAGAGCGGTATGAGAGGTGTTAGAGAGGTGGGGGGGGAGAGCAGTATGAGAGATGTTAGAGAGGTGGGGGGGGTGCGGTATGAGAGATGTTAGAGAGGTGGGGGGGGAGCGGTATGGGAGATGTTAGAGAGGTGGGGGGGAGGGGGGGTATGAGAGATGTTAGAGAGGTGGGGGGGAGCGGTATGAGAGATGTTAGAGAGGTGGGGGGAGCGGAATGAGAGATGTTAGAGAGGTGGGGGGGAGCGGTATGAGAGATGTTAGAGAGGTGGGGGGGAGCGGTATGAGAGGTGTTAGAGAGGTGGGCGGGGGGGAGCGGTATGAGAGATGTTAGAGAGGTGGGGGGGAGCGGTATGAGAGGTGTTAGAG
The DNA here is from genome assembly GCF_040206685.1 of Ascaphus truei. Lineage (NCBI taxonomy): Eukaryota > Metazoa > Chordata > Amphibia > Anura > Ascaphidae > Ascaphus > Ascaphus truei. Next base: position 8,398 of record NW_027454431.1, on the reverse strand, counting down.
AGGTGGGGGGGGGAGCGGTATGAGAGATGTTAGAGAGGTGGGGGGGAGCGGTACGAGAGGTGTTAGAGAGGTGGGCGGGGGGAGCGGTATGAGAGGTGTTAGAGAGGTGGGGGGGTGCGGTATGAGAGATGTTAGAGAGGTGGGGGGAGAGCGGTATGAGAGGTGTTAGAGAGGTGGGGGGGAGCGGTATGAGAGATGTTAGAGAGGTGGGGGGGGGGGGAGCGGTATGAGAGATGTTAGAGAGGTGGGGGGGGGTGAGCGGTATGAGAGGTGTTAGAGAGGTGGGGGGAGAGCGGTATGAGAGGTGTTAGAGAGGTGGGGGGGGAGCGGTATGAGAGGTGTTAGAGAGGTGGGGGGGAGCGGTATGAGAGGTGTTAGAGAGGTGGGGGGGAGAGCGGTATGAGAGGTGTTAGAGAGGTGGGGGGGAGAGCAGTATGAGAGATGTTAGAGAGGTGGGGGGGGTGCGGTATGAGAGATGTTAGAGAGGTGGGGGGGGGAGCGGTATGGGAGATGTTAGAGAGGTGGGGGGGAGGGGGGGTATGAGAGATGTTAGAGAGGTGGGGGGGAGCGGTATGAGAGATGTTAGAGAGGTGGGGGGAGCGGAATGAGAGATGTTAGAGAGGTGGGGGGGGAGAGCGGTATGAGAGATGTTAGAGAGGTGGGGGGGGGGGGGAGCGGTATGAGAGATGTTAGCGAGGTGGGGGGAGCGGTATGAGAGGTGTTAGAGAGGTGGGGGGGGAGAGCGGTATGAGAGGTGTTAGAGAGTTGGGGGGGAGCGGTATGAGAGATGTTAGAGAGGTGGGGGGGGGATGCGGTATGAGAGATGTTAGAGAGGTGAGGGGGTGCGGTATGAGAGATGTTAGAGAGGTGGGGGTGCGGTATGAGAGATGTTAGAGAGGTGGGGGGGGGAGCGGTATGAGAGATGTTAGAGAGGTGGGGGGGGAGCGGTATGAGAGATGTTAGAGAGGTGGGGGGGGGATGCGGTATGAGAGATGTTAGAGAGGTGGGGGGGGGAGCGGTATGAGAGGTGTTAGAGAGGTGGGGGGAGAGCGGTATGAGAGGTGTTAGAGAGGAGGGGGGGAGCGGTATGAGAGATGTTAGAGAGGTGGGGGGGGAGCGGTATGAGAGATGTTAGAGAGGTGGGGGGGGAGCGGTATGAGAGATGTTAGAGAGGTGGGGGGGAGCGGTATGAGAGATGTTAGAGAGGTGGGGGGGGAGCGGTATGAGAGATGTTAGAGAGGTGGGGGGGATGCGGTATGAGAGATGTTAGAGAGGTGGGGGGGAGCGGTATGAGAGGTGTTAGAGAGGTGGGGGGGAGAGCGGTATGAGAGATGTTAGAGAGGTGGGGAGGGGGAGCGGTATGAGAGGTGTTAGAGAGGTGGGGGGAGCGGTATGAGAGGTGTTAGAGAGGTGGGGGGGGGGCGGTATGAGAGATGTTAGAGAGGGGGGGGGGTATGAGAGGTGTTAGAGAGGTGGGGGGGAGCGGTATGAGAGATGTTAGAGAGGTGGGGGGGAGCGGTATGAGAGATGTTAGAGAGGTGGGGGGGAGCGGTATGAGAGATGTTAGAGAGGTGGGGGGGAACGGTATGAGAGATGTTAGAGAGGTGGGGGGGGAGCGGTATGAGAGATGTTAGAGAGGTGGGGGGGGGAGCGGTATGAGAGGTGTTAGAGAGGTGGGTGGGGGAGCGGTATGAGAGATGTTAGAGAGGTGGGGGGGAACGGTATGAGAGATGTTAGAGAGGTGGGGGGGGGAGCGGTATGAGAGGTGTTAGAGAGGTGGGGGGGAGCGGTATGAGAGATGTTAGAGAGGTGGGGGGAGAGCGGTATGAGAGGTGTTAGAGAGGTGGGGGGGAGCGGTATGAGAGATGTTAGAGAGGTGGGGGGGGGGAGCGGTATGAGAGATGTTAGAGAGGTGGGGGGGGGAGCGGTATGAGAGGTGTTAGAGAGGTGGGGGAGAGCGGTATGAGAGGTGTTAGAGAGGTGGGGGGGGAGCGGTATGAGAGGTGTTAGAGAGGAGGGGGGGAGCGGTATGAGAGGTGTTAGAGAGGTGGGGGGGAGAGCGGTATGAGAGGTGTTAGAGAGGTGGGGGGGAGAGCAGTATGAGAGATGTTAGAGAGGTGGGGGGGGTGCGGTATGAGAGATGTTAGAGAGGTGGGGGGGGAGCGGTATGGGAGATGTTAGAGAGGTGGGGGGGAGGGGGGGTATGAGAGATGTTAGAGAGGTGGGGGGGAGCGGTATGAGAGATGTTAGAGAGGTGGGGGGAGCGGAATGAGAGATGTTAGAGAGGTGGGGGGGGAGAGCGGTATGAGAGATGTTAGAGAGGTGGGGGGGGGAGCGGTATGAGAGATGTTAGCGAGGTGGGGGGGGGAGCGGTATGAGAGATGTTAGAGAGGTGGGGGGAGCGGTATGAGAGATGTTAGAGAGGTGGGGGGGGGGATGCGGTATGAGAGATGTTAGAGAGGTGAGGGGGTGCAGTATGAGAGATGTTAGAGAGGTGGGGGGTGCGGTATGAGAGATGTTAGAGAGGTGGGGGGGGAGCGGTATGAGAGATGTTAGAGAGGTGGGGGGGGAGCGGTATGAGAGATGTTAGAGAGGTGGGGGGGGGGATGCGGTATGAGAGATGTTAGAGAGGTGGGGGGGGGGAGCGGTATGAGAGGTGTTAGATAGGTGGGGGGAGAGCGGTATGAGAGGTGTTAGAGAGGAGGGGGGGAGCGGTATGAGAGATGTTAGAGAGGTGGGGGGGGAGCGGTATGAGAGATGTTAGAGAGGTGGGGGGGGAGCGGTATGAGAGATGTTAGAGAGGTGGGGGGGAGCGGTATGAGAGATGTTAGAGAGGTGGGGGGGAGCGGTATGAGAGATGTTAGAGAGGTGGGGGGGGATGCGGTATGAGAGATGTTAGAGAGGTGGGGGGGAGCGGTATGAGAGGTGTTAGAGAGGTGGGGGGGAGAGCGGTATGAGAGATGTTAGAGAGGTGGGGAGGGGGAGCGGTATGAGAGGTGTTAGAGAGGTGGGGGGGAGCGGTATGAGAGGTGTTAGAGAGGTGGGGGGGGGCGGTATGAGAGATGTTAGAGAGGGGGGGGGGGTATGAGAGGTGTTAGAGAGGTGGGGGGGAGCGGTATGAGAGATGTTAGAGAGGTGGGGGGAGCGGTATGAGAGATGTTAGAGAGGTGGGGGGGAGCGGTATGAGAGATGTTAGAGAGGTGGGGGGGAACGGTATGAGAGATGTTAGAGAGGTGGGGGGGGAGCGGTATGAGAGATGTTAGAGAGGTGGGGGGGGGAGCGGTATGAGAGGTGTTAGAGAGGTGGGGGGGGGAGCGGTATGAGAGATGTTAGAGAGGTGGGGGGGAACGGTATGAGAGATGTTAGAGAGGTGGGGGGGGAGCGGTATGAGAGATGTTAGAGAGGTGGGGGGGGTGCGGTATGAGAGATGTTAGAGAGGTGGGGGGGAGCGGTATGAGAGATATTAGAGAGGTGGGGGGGAGCGGTATGAGAGGTGTTAGAGAGGTGGGGGGGGGCGGTATGAGAGATGTTAGAGAGGTGGGGGGGGTATGAGAGGTGTTAGAGAGGTGGGGGGGGGGCGGTATGAGAGATGTTAGAGAGGTGGGGGGAGAGCAGTATGAGAGATGTTAGAGAGGTGGTGGGGGGAGCGGTATGAGAGGTGTTAGAGAGGTGGTGGGGAGGGAGCGGTATGAGAGGTGTTAGAGAGGTGGGGGGGGGGGGGGGCGGTATGAGAGGTGTTAGAGAGGTGGGGGGGTTGCGGAATGAGAGATGTTAGAGAGGTGGGGGGGGGTGCGGTATGAGAGATGTTAGAGAGGTGGGGGGGTGCGGTATGAGAGATGTTAAGAGAGGAGGGGGGTGCAGTATGAGAGAGGTTGGTGCGGTATGAGAGAGGGGGGGTAGGGGGGTGCAGTATGAGAGTGGGGGGGTGCGGTATGAGAGAGGGGGGGTAGGGGGGGTGCGGTATGAGAGGGGGGTAGGTGGGTGCAGTATGAGAGAGGGGGGGTAGGGGGGGTGCAGTATGAGATAGGGGGGGTGCGGAATGAGAGAGGGGGTAGGGGGGTTGCGGCATGAGAGGGGGGGGTAGGGGGGTGCAGTATGAGAGAGGGGGGGTAGGGGGGGTGCAGTATGAGAGAGGGGGGGTAGGGGGGGTGCAGTATGAGAGAGGGGGGATGCGGTATGAGAGAGGGGGGGTAGGGAGGGTGCAGTATGAGAGAGGGGGGGTAGGGAGGGGGTGCAGTATGAGAGAGGGGGGGGTGCGGTATGAGAGGGGGGTAGGGGAGGTGCGGTATGAGAGAGGGGGGAAGTGGGGTGCGGTATGAGAGGGGGGGGTAGGGGGGGTGCAGTATGAGAGAGGGGGGGTGCGGTATGAGAGGGGGGTAGGGGGGAAGCGGTATGAGAGAGGGGGGGTAGGGGGGGTGCAGTATGAGAGAGGGGGGGTGCGGTATGAGAGAGGGGGGGTAGAGGGGGTGCAGTATGAGAGAGGGGGGTAGGGGGGTGCGGTATGAGAGAGGGGGGGTAGGGTGGGGTGCAGTATGAGAGGGGGGGGTAGGGGGGTGCGGTATGAGAGAGGGGGGTGCGGTATGAGAGGGGGGTAGGGGGGTGCGGTATGAGAGAGGGGGGTAGGGGTGGTGCGGTATGAGAGAGGGGGAGTAGGGGGGGTGCAGTATGAGAGAGGGGGGGTAGGGGGGGTGCGGTATCGGAGAGGGGGGGTAGGGGGGGGCAGTATGAGAGAGGGGGGGTGCGGTATGAGAGAGGGGGGGGTGGGGTACGGTATGAGAGAGGGGGGTTGGGGGGGTGCAGTATGAGAGAGGGGGGGTAGGGGGGTGCGGTATGAGAGAGGGGGTGTAGGGGGGTGCGGTATGAGAGAGGGGGTGTAGGGGGGTGCGGTATGAGAGAGGGGGGGTTGGGGGGTGCGGTAACAGAGAGGGGGGGTAGGGGGGTGCAGTATGAGAGAGGGGGGGTCCGGTATGAGAGAGGGGGGGGTGGGGTGCGGTATGAGAGAGGGGGGGTAGGGGGGGTGCAGTATGAGAGGGTGGGTGCAATGTGAGAGAGGGGGGTAGGGGGGTGCGGTATGAGGGGGGGGTAGGGGGGTGTGCAGTATGAAAGAGGGGGGGTAGGGGGTGTGCAGTATGAGAGAGGGGGGGTAGGGGGGGTGCAGTATGAGAGAGGGGGGGTGCGGTATGAGAGAGGGGGTGCGGTATGAGAGAGGGGGGGTAGGGGGGTGCGGTATGAGAGAGGGGGGTAGGTGGTGGTGCAGTATGAGAGAGGGGGGTGCGGTATAAGAGGGGGGGTGCGGTATGAGACGGGGGTAGGGGGGGTGCAGTATGAGAGAGGGGGTGCGGTATGAGAGAGGGGGGGTAGGGGGGGTGCGGTATGAGAGAGGGGGGGTAGGGAGGGTGCAGAATGAGAGAGGGGGGTAGGGGGGTGCAGTATGAGAGAGGGGGGGTAGGGGGGGTACAGTATGAGAGAGGGGGGGTGCGGTATGAGAGAGGGGGGTAGGGGGGTGCGGTATGAGTGAGGGGGGTAGGGGGGGTGCGGTATGAGAGAGGGGGGGGGGTGCGGTATGAGAGAGGGGGGTAGGGGGGGTGCGGTATGAGAGAGGGGGGGTAGGGGCGGTGCAGTATGAGAGAGGGGGGTAGGGGGGTGCAGTATGAGAGAGGGGGGGTAGGGAGGGTGCAGTATGAGAGGGGGTAGGGGGTGTGCAGTATGAGAGGGGGGGTAGGGGGGGTGCAGTATGAGAGAGGGTGGGTAGGGGGGGTGCAGTATGAGAGAGGGGGGTAGGGGGGGGTGCAGAATGAGAGAGGGGGGGTAGGGGGGGTGCAGTATGAGAGCGGGGGGGTAGGGGGTGTGCAGTATGAGAGGGGGGGTAGGGGGGTGCAGTATGAGAGAGGGGGGGTAGGGGGGGGTGCAGTATGAGAGAGGGGGTTAGGGGGGGTCTCGTTGCTTCCCGCTCTCTGCTGAGTCAGGGTGAGGGGGGGGGGGTTATGAATAGGTCCCACACCCCCTGTCTCTCAGGGTCACATGACTAAGGGGTCAGCAGGTCCCGGACAATCGGTGTCCCGGAAATGAGAGAGATCTCACTGGCCGCAGAGACAGCCGCCTGAGCGCACTAATTACTGTCTCGTTAGTCATTATCCTGCTATTGTCTGTCTCTGCGTGTGCCATGCACTCTCATTCTCTCCGTCTGTCTCTGCGTGTGCCATGCACTCTCATTCTCTCCGTCTGTCTCTCCATGTGCCATGCACTCTCATTCTCTCCGTCTGTCTCTGCGTGTGCCATGCACTCTCATTCTCTCCGTCTGTCTCTCCATGTGCCATGCACTCTCATTCTCTCCGTCTGTCTCTCCGTGTGCCATGCACTCTCATTCTCTCCGTCTGTCTCTCCGTGTGCCATGCACTCTCATTCTCTCCGTCTGTCTCTGCGTGTGCCATGCACTCTCAATCTCTCCGTCTGTCTCTGCGTGTGCCATGCACTCTCAATCTCTCCGTCTGTCTCTGCGTGTGCCATGCACTCTCATTCTCTCCGTCTGTCTCTGCGTGTGCCATGCACTCACATTCTCTCCGTCTGTCTCTGCGTGTGCCATGCACTCTCATTCTCTCCGTCTGTCTCTGCGTGTGCCATGCACTCTCATTGTCTCCGTCTGTCTCTGCGTGTGCCATGCACTCTCATTGTCTCCGTCTGTCTCTGCGTGTGCCATGCACTCTCATTGTCTCCGTCTGTCTCTGCGTGTGCCATGCACTCTCATTCTCTCCGTCTGTCTCTGCGTGTGCCATGCACTCTCATTCTCTCCGTCTGTCTCTCCGTGTGCCATGCACTCTCTGCGTGTTCCATGCACTCTCATTCTCTCCGTCTGTCTCTGCGTGTTCCATGCACTCTCATTCTCTCCGTCTGTCTCTGCGTGTGCCATGCACTCTCATTCTCTCCGTCTGTCTCTGCGTGTGCCATGCACTCTCATTCTCTCCGTCTGTCTCTGCGTGTGCCATGCACTCTCATTCTCTCCGTCTGTCTCTGCGTGTGCCATGCACTCTCATTCTCTCCGTCTGTCTCTGCGTGTGCCATGCACTCTCATTCTCTCCGTCTGTCCCTGCGTGTGCCATGCACTCTCATTCTCTCCGTCTGTCTCTGCATGTGCCATGCACTCTCATTCTCTCCGTCTGTCTCTGCATGTGCCATGCACTCTCATTCTCTCCGTCTGTCTCTCCGTGTGCCATGCACTCTCATTCTCTCTGTCTGTCTCTGCGTGTGCCATGCACTCTCATTCCCTCTGTCTGTCCCTGCGTGTGCCATGCACTCTCATTCTCTCCGTCTGTCTCTGCGTGTTCCATGCACTCTCATTCTCTCCGTCTGTCTCTGCATGTGCCATGCACTCTCATTTTCTCCGTCTGTCTCTGCGTGTGCCATGCACTCTCATTCTCTCCGTCTGTCTCTGCGTGTGCCATGCACTCTCATTCTCTCCGTCTGTCTCTGCGTGTGCCATGCACTCTCATTCTCTCCGTCTGTCTCTGCGTGTGCCATGCACTCTCATTCTCTCCGTCTGTCCCTGCGTGTGCCATGCACTGTCATTCTCTCCGTCTGTCTCTGCGTGTGCCATGCACTGTCATTCTCTCCGTCTGTCTCTGCGTGTGCCATGCACTCTCATTCTCTCCGTCTGTCTCTGCGTGTGCCATGCACTGTCATTCTCTCCGTCTGTCTCTGCGTGTGCCATGCACTCTCATTCTCTCCGTCTGTCTCTGCGTGTGCCATGCACTGTCATTCTCTCCGTCTGTCTCTGCGTGTGCCATGCACTCTCATTCTCTCCGTCTGTCTATGCGTGTGCCATGCACTCTCATTCTCTCCATCTGTCTCTGCGTGTGCCATGCACTCTCATTCTCTCCGTCTGTCTATGCGTGTGCCATGCACTCTCATTCTCTCCGTCTGTCTCTGCGTGTGCCATGCACTCTCATTCTCTCCGTCTGTCTCTGCGTGTGCCATGCACTCTCATTCTCTCCGTCTGTCTCTGCGTGTGCCATGCACTCTCATTCTCTCCATCTGTCTCTGCGTGTTCCATGCACTCTCATTCTCTCCGTCTGTCTCTGCGTGTGCCATGCACTCTCATTCTCTCGGTCTGTCTCTGCGTGTGCCATGCACTCTCATTCTCTCCGTCTGTCTCTGCGTGTTCCATGCACTCTCATTCTCTCCGTCTGTCTCTGCGTGTGCCATGCACTCTCATTCTCGCCGTCTGTCTCTGCGTGTGCCATGCACTCTCATTCTTTCCGTCTGTCTCTGCGTGTGCCATGCACTCTCATTCTCTCCGTCTGTCTCTGCGTGTGCCATGCACTCTCATTCTCTCCGTCTGTCTCTGCGTGTGCCATGCACTCTCATTCTCTCCATCTGTCTCTGCGTGTGCCATGCACTCTCA